>NW_026999953.1:0-9375 GCF_036934945.1 Oncorhynchus masou masou
AGATATAAAACTGTTTTTTTTGTGAAGAATCAACAACAAGTGGGACACAATCATGAAGTGGAACGACATTTATTGATATTTCAAACTTTTTTAACAAATCAAAAACTGAAAAATTGGGCGTGCAAAATTATTCAGCCCCTTTACTTTCAGTGCAGCAAACTCTCTCCAGAAGTTCAGTGAGGATCTCTGAATGATCCAATGTTGACCTAAATGACTAATGATGATAAATACAATCCACCTGTGTGTAATCAAGTCTCCGTATAAATGCACCTGCACTGTGATAGTCTCAGAGGTCCGTTAAAGCGCAGAGAGCATCATGGAGAACAAGGAACACACCAGGCAGGTCCGAGATACTGTTGTGAAGAAGTTTAAAGCCGGATTTGGATACAAAAAGATTTCCCAAGCTTTAAACATCCAAAGAAAAACTGTGCAAGCGATAATATTGAAATGGAAGGAGTATTAGACCACTGCAAATCTACCAAGAACTGGCTGTCCCTCTAAACTTTCAGCTCATACAAGGAGAAGACTGATCAGAGATGCAGCCAGGAGGCCCATGATCACTCTGGATGAACTGCAGAGATCTACAGCTGAGGTGGGAGACTCTGTCCATAGGACAACAATCAGTCATATATTGCACAAATCTGGCCTTTATGGAAGAGCGGCAAGAAGAAAGCCATTTCTTAAAGATATCCATAAAAAGTGTTGTTTAAAGTTTGCCACAAGCCACCTGGGAGACACAACAAACATGTGGAAGAAGGTGCTCTGGTCAGATGAAACCAAAATTGAACTTTTTGGCAACAATGCAAAACGTTATGTTTGGCGTAAAAGCAACACAGCTCATCACCCTGAAGACACCATACCCACTGTCAAACATGGTGGTGGCAGCATCATGGTTTGGGCCTGCTTTTCTTCAGCAGGAAGATGGTTAAAATTGATGGGAAGTTGGATGGAGCCAAATACAGGACCATTCTGGAAGAAAACCTCATGGAGTCTGCAAAAGACCTGAGACTGGGATGGAGATTTGTCTTCCAACAAGACAATGATCCAAAACATAAAGCAAAATCTACAATGGAATGGTTCAAAAATAAACATATCCAGGTGTTAGAATGGCCAAGTCAAAGTCCAGACCTGAATCCAATTGAGAATCTGTGGAAAGAACTGAAAACTGCTTTTCACAAATGCTCTCCATCCAACCTCACTGAGCTCGAGCTGTTTTGCAAGGAGGAATGGGAAAAAATTTCAGTCTCTCGATGTGCAAAACTTATAGAGACATACCCCAAGCGAATTACAGCTGTAATCGCAGCAAAAGGTGGCGCTACAAAGTATTAACTTAAGGGGGCTGAATAATTTTGCACGCCCAATTTTTCAGTTTTTGATTTGTTAAAAAGTTTGAAATATCCAATAAATGTTGTTCCACTTCATGATTGTGTCCCACTTGTTGTTGATTCTGATGCTGTTCTCTGTCTCTCTCAGATATAATAATACAGCTGCTGTTCTCTCTCAGATATAATAATACAGCTGCTGTTCTCTCTCAGATATAATAATACAGCTGCTGTTCTCTCTCAGATATAATAATACAGCTGCTGTTCTCTCTCAGATATAATAATACAGCTGCTGTTCTCTCTCAGATATAATAATACAGCTGCTGTTCTCTCTCAGATATAATAATACAGCTGCTGTTCTCTCTCAGATATAATATTACAGCTGCTGTTCTCTCAGATATAATAATACAGCTGCTGTTCTCTCTCAGATATAATATTACAGCTGCTGTTCTCTCAGATATAATAATACACTTGCTGTTCTCTCTCAGATATAATAACACAGCTGCTGTTCTCTCTCAGATATAATAACACAGCTGCTGTTCTCTCTCAGATATAATAACACAGCTGCTGTTCTCTCAGATATAATAACACAGCTGCTGTTCTCTCTCAGATATAATAATACAGCTGCTGTTCTCTCTCAGATATAATAATACAGCTGCTGTTCTCTCTCAGATATAATAACACACCTGCTGTTCTCTGTCTCTCTCAGATATAATAATACAGCTGCTGTTCTCTCTCAGATATAATAATACAGCTGCTGTTCTCTCTCAGATATAATAATACAGCTGCTGTTCTCTCTCAGATATAATAATACAGCTGCTGTTCTCTCAGATATAATAATACAGCTGCTGTTCTCTCTCAGATATAATAATACAGCTGCTGTTCTCTGTCTCTCTCAGATATAATAATACAGCTGCTGTTCTCTCTCAGATATAATAATACAGCTGCTGTTCTCTCTCAGATATAATATTACAGCTGCTGTTCTCTGTCTCTCTCAGATATAATAATACAGCTGCTGTTCTCTCTCAGATATAATAATACAGCTGCTGTTCTCTCTCAGATATAATAATACAGCTGCTGTTCTCTGTCTCTCTCAGATATAATAATACAGCTGCTGTTCTCTCTCAGATATAATAATACAGCTGCTGTTCTCTCTCAGATATAATAATACAGCTGCTGTTCTCTCTCAGATATAATAACACAGCTGCTGTTCTCTGTCTCTCTCAGATGTAATAATACAGCTGCTGTTCTCTCTCAGATATAATAACACAGCTGCTGTTCTCTGTCTCTCTCAGATATAATAATACAGCTGCTGTTCTCTCTCAGATATAATAATACAGCTGCTGTTCTCTCTCAGATATAATAACACAGCTGCTGTTCTCTGTCTCTCTCAGATATAATAATACAGCTGCTGTTCTCTCTCAGATATAATTACATTTACATTTACATTTAAGTCATTTAGCAGACGCTCTTATCCAGAGCGACTTACAAATTGGTGAATTCACCTTCTGACATCCAGTGGAACAGCCACTTTACAATAGTGCATCTAAATCATTAAGGGGGGGTGGTGAGAAGGATTACTTATCCTATCCTAGGTATTCCTTGAAGAGGTGGGGTTTCAGGTGTCTCCGGAAGGTGGTGATTGACTCCGCTGTCCTGGCGTCGTGGAGGGAGTTTGTTCTACCATTGGGGGGCCAGAGCAGCGAACAGTTTTGACTGGGCTGAGCGGGAACTGTACTTCCTCAATGGTAGGGAGGCGAGCAGGCCAGAGGTGGATGAACGCAGTGCCCTTGCTTGGGTGTAGGGCCTGATCAGAGCCTGGAGGTACTGCGGTGCCGTTCCCCTCACAGCTCCGTAGGCAAGCACCATGGTCTTGTAGCGGATGCGAGCTTCAACTGGAAGCCAGTGGGAGAGCGGAGGAGCGGGGTGACGTGAGAGAACTTGGGAAGGTTGAACACCAGACGGGCTGCGGCGTTCTGGATGAGTTGTAGGGGTTTAATGGCACAGGCAGGGAGCCCAGCCAACAGCGAGTTGCAGTAATCCAGACGGGAGATGACAAGTGCCTGGATTAGGACCTGCGCCGCTTCCTGTGTGAGGCAGGGTCGTACTCTGCGGATGTTGTAGAGCATGAACCTACAGGAACGGGCCACCGCCATGATGTTGGTTGAGAACGACAGGGTGTTGTCCAGGATCACGCCAAGGTTCTTAGCGCTCTGGGAGGAGGACACAATGGAGTTGTCAACCGTGATGGCGAGATCATGGAACGGGCAGTCCTTCCCCGGGAGGAAGAGCAGCTCTGTCTTGCCGAGGTTCAGCTTGAGGTGGTGATCCGTCATCCACACTGATATGTCTGCCAGACATGCAGAGATGCGGTCGCCACCTGGTCATCAGAAGGGGGAAAGGAGAAGATTAATTGTGTGTCGTCTGCATAGCAATGATAGGAGAGACCATGTGAGGTTATGACAGAGCCAAGTGACTTGGTGTATAGCGAGAATAGGAGAGGGCCTAGAACAGAGCCCTGGGGGACACCAGTGGTGAGAGCGCGTGGGCGAGGAGACAGGCGACGCCACCTGGCAGGAGCGACCTGTCAGGTAGGACGCAATCCAGCGTGAGCGCCGGGAGATGCCCAACTCGGAGAGGGTGGAGAGGAGGATCTGATGGTTCACAGTATCAAGGCAGCCGATAGGTTCTAGAAGGATGAGAGCAGAGGAGAGAGAGTTAGCTTTGAAGCAGTGCGGAGCGCCTCCGTGATACAGAGAAGAGCAGTCTCAGTTGAATGACTAGTCTTGAAACCTGACTGATTTGGATCAAGAAGGTCATTCTGAGAGAGATAGCGGGGAGAGCTGGCCAAGGACGGCACGTTCAAGAGTTTTGGAGAGAAAAGAAAGAAGGGATACTGGTCTGTAGTTGTTGACATCGGAGGGATCGAGTGTAGGTTTTTTCAGAGGGTGCAACTCTCGCTCTCTTGAAGACGGAAGGGACGTAGCCCAGCGGTCAGGGATGAGTTGATGAGCGGGGTGGGAGGTAAGGAGAAGGTCTCCGGAAATGGTCTGGAGAAGAGGAGGGGATAGGGTCAAGCGGGCAGGTTGTTGGGCGGCCGGCCATCACAAGAAGCGAGATTTCATCTGGAGAGAGAGGGAGAAAGAGGTCAGAGCACAGGGTAGGGCAGTGTGAGCAGAACCAGCGGTGTCGTTTGACTTAGCAACGCGGATCGGATGTCAATCCGACCTTCTTTTCAAAATGGTTGACGAAGTCATCTGCAGAGAGGGAGGAGGGGGGGAGGGGGAGGAGGATTCAGGAGGGAGGAGAAGGTGGCAAAGAGCTTCCTAGGGTTAGAGGCATATGCTTGGAATTTTAGAGTGGTATGGCTTTAGCAGCAGAGACAGAGGGAGGAAAATGTAGAGAGGAGGGAGAAAGGATGCCAGGTCCGTGAGGGCGAGCCCTCCATTTCCGCCTCGGCTGCCCGGAGCTCTGTTCTGTGAGCTCGCAATGAGTCATCGAGCGCCACGGAGCGGGAGGAGGACCAGCCGGCCTGGAGGATAGGGGACATAGAGAGTCAAAGGATGCAGAAAGGGAAGAGAGGAGGGTTGAGGAGGCAGAATCAGGAGAAAGGTTGGAGAAGGTATGAGCAGAGGGAAGAGATGATAGGATGGAAGAGGAGAGAGTAGCGGGGAGAGAGAGCGAAGGTTGGGACGGCGCGATACCATCCGAGTAGGGGCAGTGTGGGAAGTGTTGGATGAGAGCGAGAGGGAAAAGGATACAAGGTAGTGGTCGGAGACTTGGAGGGAGTTGCAATGAGGTTAGTGGAAGAACAGCATCTAGTAAAGATGAGGTCGAGCGTATTGCCTGCCTTGTGAGTAGGGGGGAAGGTGAGAGGGTGAGGTCAAAAGAGGAGAGGAGTGGAAAGAAGGAGGCAGAGAGGAATGAGTCAAAGGTAGACGTGGGGAGGTTAAAGTCGCCCAGGACTGTGAGAGGTGAGCCGTCCTCAGGAAAGGAGCTTATCAATAATACAGCTGCTGTTCTCTCTCAGATATAATAATACACCTGCTGTTCTCTCTCAAATATAATAACACAGCTGCTGTTCTCTGTCTCTCTCAGATATAATAATACAGCTGCTGTTCTCTTCAGATATAATAATACAGCTGCTGTTCTCTCTCAGATATAATAATACAGCTGCTGTTCTCTCTCAGATATAATAACACAGCTGCTGTTCTCTGTCTCTCTCAGATGATATAATAATACAGCTGCTGTTCTCTCTCAGATATAATAATTCTGTTTTCTCTCAGATATAATAACACAGCTGCTGTTCTCTGTCTCTCTCAGATATAATAATACAGCTGCTGTTCTCTCTCAGATATAATAATACAGCTGCTCCCTCTCAGGATATAATAATACAGCTGCTGTTCCCTCTCAGATATAATAATACAGCTGCTGTTCTCTCTCAGATATAATAATACAGCTGCTGTTCTCTCTCTCAGATATAATAATACAGCTGCTGTTCTCTCAGATATAATAATACAGCTGCTGTTCTCTGTCTCTCTCAGATATAATAATACAGCTGCTGTTCTCTCTCAGATATAATAATACAGCTGCTGTTCTCTCTCAGATATAATAATACAGCTGCTGTTCTCTCTCAGATATAATAATACAGCTGCTGTTCTCTCTCAGATATAATAATACAGCTGCTGTTCTCTCTCAGATATAATAATACAGCTGCTGTTCTCTCAGATATAATAATACAGCTGCTGTTCTCTCTCAGATATAATAATACAGCTGCTGTTCTCTCTCAGATATAATAATACACCTGCAGAGCTGTCTAACTAAACACTCTGCCCCTTTTTCCATTCAGAGACTATGTTATGGTAGGTCTGCAGAGTTGTCTAACTAAACACTGGTCTGTGTTTCCATGTTCTTTATTTAACTAGGCAAGTAAGTTATGAACAAATTCTTATTTTCAATGTCGGCCTAGGAACAGTGGGTTACCTGCCTTGTTCAGGGGCAGAACGACAGGGGCCTTGTCAGCTCAGGGATTCGATCTTGCAACCTTTCGGTTCCCAGTCCAACTCTCTAACCACTAAGCTACCTGCCGCCTCTCTCCAGAGCTGTGTCTAACCACTAATCTCTGTCTTTCCTCCCCCTCTCTCTCTCAGAGATGTGGTACTGGGTGTTCCTGTGGTGTCTCTTCTCCTCTCTCTTGGTCCACGGGGCGATGGGCCTGCTCATGTTGGTCATGTTGCAGCGCCACAAGAGGGGTCGCCTCATCACCTTGGTCCTGGTCAGTCTGGGTTTCCTGACCTCCCTGGCTGGAGGGGTCATCACCAGTGAGTCATTGGAAGATGTTGAGTGTGTGTCTGTCTGTCACAGCTTATGTATGCCACCCCCTCTGTCTGTCTGTCGATCTGCTGCCCTCTGTCTGTCTGCCTGCCTGCCTGCCTGCCTGCCTGCCTGCCTGCCTGCCTGCCTGCCTGTCTGTCTGTCTGTCTGTCTGTCTGTCTGTCTGTCTGCCTGCCTGCCTGCATTTTGTCACCACCCATTCTGTGTTTGTCTGTCGATAGGTCTGTCTGTCGATAGGTCTGTCTGGCTCCTGCCCTCTTTCTGTCTATCGATCTGTATATCTCTCCGCCTGTCTGGCTTCTGCTCTCTTTCTGTCTATCGATCTGTATATCTCTCCGCCTGTCTGGCTTCTGCTCTCTTTCTGTCTATCGATCTGCATATCTCTCCATCTGTCTGGCTTTCTATCTAATTGTCCTCTCTACACATGCCCAACATCTTTAGCCCAAATGTCATAATTCTGTCTGAAGAGTGGTACATAGTACTGCGTCTATGTGTAAATAGACCTTGGTATCCTAAATGAGTATCCTAAATGGCACCCTATTCCCTACCGAGTGCACTACATTTGATCGGGGCCATAGGGCTCTGGTCAAAGCAGTGTGCCTAATACAGATGTTACATCTTATTTTGACCCAGTTTGCTACAGCAGGAAAATAATCCTGCAGCAACAGGAAATGATTATGTGGATTATAATTCATGTACATTTTTGTAAGGTTTCAAGTCTGAAATTGCAGTGTGGAAATGACAAACTTCAGAAAACGTTTTTTTTTTTAAACCTCAACACACTACAGGTAAAAAAAAAAATCATAAAAGTTATCCTGCAACAGGGTGATCAAATTAAGATCCTACATCTGTAGGCAATAGGGTGCCATTTGGGGCGCTACCAGGAGCTACGGGACTCAGACTGGAGCTCCTGATGACAGCCAGGATGAAAACACTCAATCACAGAGCCAAGCTAAGAATAGAACAGACCACTTTGTTATTATTATGGGACGTCTGCAGAGAGAGCAAACTATTGACTGTGCATTGTGGGTACGCTTAAAACAGCTAAAAGCAGGTGTCGTGTTGCAGCAACGCCTGCCAAGAGTGATAGAAGGTGAGGTTATGTAGTGCTCACCGGCAACAGTCAGACATCAACAACCTTGAGCCATTTTATAGGCTAATCTCTTTCGGTGTCCCTCGTCTTGACATCGTTGTTTGTTGTTGACTCAAAAATAACATTTGTATCTAAAACATATGTGTATTTTTATTGAACTCTCCAAGACATGTTGGACTTTGTGAGACCCTTCAGTTCTGACCGTTTCCCCATGGCGATGGTCCTATTAACGATAGTGAGAGGGGGCGGGATTAACTTGTAGGGAGAGAGAGAGAGAGAGAGAGAGAGAGAGAGAGAGAGAGAGAGAGAGAGAGAGAGAGAGAGAGAGAGAGAGAGAGAGAGAGAGAGAGAGAGAGAGAGAGAGAGAGAGAGAGAGAGAGAGAGAGAGATCATGCCCTAAATGGTAATCTTCTATTCCCTAAAAAGCATAGTACACTACTTCTGACCAGGCCACATAGGAAGTAGGGCTCTACAGTATGGTAGTAGGACTCTGTGCATGTAGGTAGTAGGACTCTACAGTATTACAGTATGTAGGTAGTAGGACTCTACAGTATGTAGAAAGTAAGGCTCTACAGTATGTAGGTAGTAGGACTCTACAGTATGTAGAAAGTAAGGCTCTACAGTATGTAGGTAGGACTCTACAGTATGTAGGTAGTAGGACTCTACAGTATGTAGGTAGTAGGACCTACAGTATGTAGAAAGTAAAAGTATGTAGGTAGTAGGACCCTACAGTATGTAGAAAGTAAGGCTCTACAGTATGTAGGTAGTAGGACTCTACAGTATGTAGGTAGTAGGACTTCACAGTATGTAGAAAGTACAGTATGTAGGAAGAAGGACTCTACAGTATGTAGGTAGTAGGACTCTACAGTATGGTGGTAGTAGGACTCTACAATATGTAGGTAGTAGGACGCTACAGTATGTAGGTAGTAGGACCTTCTACAGCATGTAGATAGTAGGACTCTACAGTATGTAGACGTAGGACTCACAGTATGTAGGAAGTAGGACTCTTACAGTATAGGAAGTAGGACTCTACAGCATGTAGGTAGTAGGACTCGCAGTATGTAGATAGTAGGACTTTACAGTATGTAGATAGTAGGACAGTAGGACGTAGGACTCTACAGTATGTAGATAGTAGGACTCTACAGTATGTAGGACGTAGGGTGCCACATCCAGGGGTGAGTAAACACAGTATGTGTGCAGACTCTCACTCATGCCCCCACTGACTGTGTGGAGCAACGTATCAGTGGGGCGGCAGGTGGCCTAGTGGGGTGGCAACAGCAGGTAGCCTAGTGGGGCGGCAGGTGGCCTAGTGGGGCGGCAGCAGGTGGCCTAGTGAAGCAGGGGCTAGTGGGCAGGTGGCCTAGTGGGGCGGCAGGTGGCCTAGTGGGGCGGCAGGTGGCCTGGGGCGGCAGTGGGGCAGGTGGCCTAGTGGGGGCGGCAGGTGGCCTAGTGGGGGCGGCAGGTGGCCTAGTGGGGGCGGCAGGTGGCCTAGTGGGGCGGCAGGTGGCCTAGTGGGGCGCAGGTGGCCTAGTGGGGCGGCAGGTGGGGCGGCCTCCCAGGCGGCAGTGGGCAGGCAGGTGGCCTCGGTAGCGCAGGTGGCCTAGTGGGGCGGCAGGTGGCCTCGTG
>NW_026999954.1:0-9374 GCF_036934945.1 Oncorhynchus masou masou
CCTATGGGAAGCCCTATGGGAGGGAGCCCTATGGGAGGAGCCCTATGGGAAGAGCCCTATGGGAAGGAGCCCTATGGGAGGAGCCCTATGGGGAGGGAGCCCTCATGGGAGGAGCCCTATGGGAGGGAGCCCTATGGGAGGGAGCCCTATGGGAGGAGCCCTATGGGGAGTGAGCCCTATGGGAGGAGCCCTATGGGAGGAGCCCTATGAGAGGGAGCCCTATGGGAGGAGCCCTATGGGAGGAGCTCCTATGGGAAGAGCCCTATGGGGAAGGAGCCCTATGGGAAGGAGCCCTATGGGAGGGAGCCCTATGGGAGGAGCCCTATGGGAGGAGCCCTATGGGAGGGAGCCCTATAGGGAGGAGCCCTATGGGAGGAGCCCTATGGGAGGAGCCCTATGGGAGGGAGCCCTATGGGAGGGAGCTCTATAGGCGCTGGTCAACAGTAGTGCACTTATTAGTAGGTAATAATATTAGGTAATAAGTGTTGAAATATGAAAACACAGCACCTGGTTCTCAGCCTCAACCTCTACTGCCAGTGCAGCCAGCTTGTCCAAACTTAAATTAACAGTCATGGGCAATGTCCCAAATGGCACTCTAATCCCTACATTGTGCATCAAACCCATAGGGCCCTGGTCAAAAGTAGTGCACTACACAGGAAATAGGGTACCACATCTGATGCAGCCATGGATTCATTCATCCAAACAACAAACCTTGTAATCACACAATAATGAACTACAAATCCCAGAACACCCCCCCCGGTCCTCTTCACTAAGGTCAATGGTTGCACGAAAACAGTGTCAACACAGCGTATCAGAAGAATGACCTTGCCGGGATGACCATAACGTCCAGGAAGGGGGAATTCTTTACACAGGGTTTTTCATGCTACTTCCTGCCTCTTGCTATATCATTTCCTGCTATACGATGTAGTCCATCCTGTTGATGCTGTGTGGCGCCTCCAGGGTTCTGTTGTAGTCCATCCTGCTGATGATGTGTGGCGCCTCCAGGGTTCTGTTGTAGTCCATCCTGTTGATGATGTGTGGCGTCTCCAGGGTTCTGTAGTCCATCCTGTTGATGCTGTGTGGCGTCTCCAGGGCTCTGTTGTCCTGCTTATGACCCAGTTAGGGTGTTTGGAGCTGGGCTGCACCGCGGTCCTGACGTCTCTCGTCGATGGGCCCGTTGGCCCCCAGGCCTCCATTGAGGCCCTGATCCTCCCCGCCTCCACCAGTGTGTAGGCAGGCTGTTTGGCTGTAACCACAAAGCGTCCTTTATTCCCTAGCTGCTCTCTCTTTATCGTCGTCCTCCTCCCTCAGGGCGGTGGTGTGTTCGTACCTTGGCGACGATCGAAGCTTTTATCCTCGTAGTCTTTGATGACCACCGACGTCGTAAGATGGCCGCTGCCGGCGTGTTTCACGTTGATGGGATTCTTGATCTGGTTGAGCTGCTCGCGGACGTTGTTGGTGGTGTTGTCATCTGTCGCCAGCGGACGACGAGGCTCCGCTGCATGCTTCCGCCGGCGCGCATGCAGTACAGGAAGACGGAGACCAGCACCAGGATCCACAAGACGCATGAAGACTGAAGAGAGGAGGGGGACCATGTAGTCTAAAGAGGGAAGATACAAGACAGAAAGGGTCAGTTTGGCTGTACACACAATCCATCAACATTATATTAGGCCAGCTGACAGTATTAATTAACCATTACAATTGCGCTGAAAGTTTATGAATGAGTCTGTCCTAAAAGTTAACTTCTTCGGGCTAGGGGGCAGTATTTGGAAGTTTGGTTGCACAAAGTAAACTGCCTGTTACTCAGGCCCAGAAGCTAGGGATAAGCATATAATAAGTACTGCATAGTATTGGATAGAAAACACTCTAAAGTTTCCAAAACAGTTAAAATAATGTCTGTGAGTATAACAGAACTGATATGGCAGGCAAAAACCCGAGGACAATCCATCCAGATTTTTTTTTGTTCAGCTCACCCTTGATTACTATGGCGGTCAATGGGAATATAAAAGGAAGTCCTCCCAGATTGCAGTTCCTAGGGCTTCCACTAGATGTCAACAGTCTTTAGAAAGAGTTTCAGGCTTGTTTTTTGAAAAATCATCTAGAATTTGTAGTTTTAGAAAGTGGCTCCCATTTTGGCTGTAGTGTTTGTTGCGCGTTACGGTGAGTGCACGTACTTCGTTATTTTTCTCCGGTAAGGGTCTCTGGTATTCTCCGTCTTAAATTGTATTGTTTATTTACATAACAGGGTACCTGAGGATTGATTGGGAACATTGTTTGATATGTTTGGAAGAAGTTTATTGGTAACTTACGGGATGCATTTGTATGCATTTTGAACGAAGGGAAACTGGTGGATTACTGAGTCTAGCGCGCCAATGAAACTGACAAACGGACCATTTGTTATGTAGCTGGGACCCTTGTGATTGCAACCAGATGAAGATCTTCAAAGGTAACTGATTTGTTTTTTTGACATTTCTGACTTTCGTGACACTTCTGTTTGGTTGGAAAATGTATGTAATGCTTTTGTGTGCAGGGTGCTGTCCTCAGATATGGGTATGTCCTCAGCATGGTGTGCTTTCTCTGTAAAGCCTTTTTGAAATCTGACAAAGTGGCTGGATGAATAAAACGTGAAGCTTTTAAATGATGTAAGAAACTTGCATTTTCATGAATGTTGAATATTACGATTTCTGTCATTTGAATTTCACGCTCTGCAATTTCACTGAATGTTGTCGAGGTGTGACGCTAGCGTCCCAATGATCGGTAAGTAGTTAAGCAAGTTAATATTGATGTTAGCAACACTCGAAGGCCCTAAAAGCTGTAACTTCACATCACTGGGGAGTACCAACATCTCTGCATTCGCCAGAAAACCAGGAGGAACACCGGTGTATTACTTCCCAAAATGTTTTTCCAATGAATGATGCTGAACAATGATTCATTACATTTATGCTACTGCTGTGCTCTCGAGCTTCCCAACAGCATGGCCTGAAGACCTGCCTGTGAGGGAGAGGTGGAGGAGGAGGGGAGGGATGACAGGAACATCATGGCCTGTGACAGGGGGAGGAGGAGGGGAGGATGACAGGAACATCATGGCCTGTGACAGGGGAGGAGGAGGGGAGGATGACAGGAACATCATGGCCTGTGACAGGGGGAGGAGGAGGGGAGGATGACAGGAACATCATGGCCTGTGACAGGGGAGGAGGAGGGGAGGATGACAGGAACATCATGGCCTGTGACGGGGGAGGATGACAGGAACATCATGGCCTGTGACAGGGGGAGGAGGAGGGGAGGATGACAGGAACATCATGGCCTGTGACGGGAGGAGGAGGAGGGGAGGATGACAGGAACATCATGGCCTGTGACAGGGGAGGAGGAGGGGGAGGATGACAGGAACATCATGGCCTGTGACAGGGGGAGGAGGAGGGGAGGATGACAGGAACATCATGGCCTGTGACAGGGGAGGAGGAGGGGAGGATGACAGGAACATCATGGCCTGTGACGGGGGAGGAGGAGGGGAGGATGACAGGAACATCATGGCCTGTGACAGGGGAGGAGGAGGGAGGATGACAGGAACATCATGGCCTGTGCGGGGGAGGAGGAGGATGACAGGAACATCATGGCCTGTGACAGGGGAGGAGGAGGAGGATGACAGGAACATCATGGCCTGTGACGGGGGAGGAGGATGACAGGAACATCATGGCCTGTGACAGGGGAGGAGGAGGGGAGGATGACAGGAACATCATGGCCTGTGACAGGGGAGGAGGAGGGGGAGGATGACAGGAACATCATGGCCTGTGACAGGGGGAGGAGGAGGGGAGGATGACAGGAACATCATGGCCTGTGACAGGGGGAGGAGGAGGGGAGGATGACAGGAACATCATGGCCTGTGACGGGGAGGAGGAGGGGAGGATGACAGGAACATCATGGCCTGTGACAGGGGGGAGGAGGAGGGGAGGATGACAGGAACATCATGGCCTGTGACAGGGGAGGAGGAGGGGAGGATGACAGGAACATCATGGCCTGTGACAGGGGAGGAGGAGGGGAGGATGACAGGAACATCATGGCCTGTGACAGGGGAGGAGGAGGATGACAGGAACATCATGGACTGTGACGGGGAGGAGGGGAGGATGACAGGGGGAGGAGGAGGGGAGGATGACAGGAACATCATGGCCTGTGACAGGGGGAGGAGGAGGGGAGGATGACAGGAACATCATGGCCTGTGACAGGGGAGGAGGAGGGGAGGATGACAGGAACATCATGGCCTGTGACAGGGGAGGAGGGAGGATGACAGGAACATCATGGACTGTGACGGGGAGGAGGAGGGAGGATGACAGGAACATCATGGCCTGTGACAGGGGAGGAGGAGGGAGGATGACAGGAACATCATGGCCTGTGACAGGGGAGGAGGAGGGGAGGATGACAGGAACATCATGGCCTGTGACGGGGGAGGAGGAGGGGAGGATGACAGGAACATCATGGCCTGTGACAGGGGGGAGGAGGAGGGGAGGATGACAGGAACATCATGGCAGGAACTGTGACAGGGGGAGGGAGGAGGGGAGGATGACAGGAACATCATGGCCTGTGACAGGGGAGGAGGAGGGGAGGATGACAGGAACATCATGGCCTGTGACAGGGGAGGAGGAGGGGAGGATGACAGGAACATCATGGCCTGTGACAGGGGGAGGAGGAGGGGAGGATGACAGGAACATCATGGCCTGTGATGACATGGGGAGGAGGAGGAGGGGAGGATGACAGGAACATCATGGCCTGTGACAGGGGGAGGAGGAGGGAGGATGACAGGAACATCATGGCCTGTGACAGGGGGAGGATGAGGGGAGGATGACAGGAACATCATGGCCTGTGACAGGGGAGGAGAAGGAGGGGAGGATGACAGGAACATCATGGCCTGTGACAGGGGAGGAGGAGGGGAGGATGACAGGAACATCATGGCCTGTGACAGGGGAGGGAGGAGGGGGAGGATGACAGGAACATCATGGCCTGTGACAGGGGAGGGAGGAGGAGGATGACAGGAACATCATGGCCTGTGACGGGGGAGGAGGAGGGGAGGATGACAGGAACATCATGGCCTGTGACAGGGAGAGAAGGAGGGGAGGATGACAGGAACATCATGGCCTGTGACAGGGGAGGATGACAGGAACATCATGGCCTGTGACAGGGGAGGATGACAGGAACATCATGGCCTGTGACAGGGGGAGGAGGAGGGGAGGATGACAGGAACATCATGGCCTGTGACAGGGGAGGAGGAGGGGAGGATGACAGGAACATCATGGCCTGTGACAGGGGGAGGAGGAGGGGAGGATGACAGGAACATCATGGCCTGTGACAGGGGAGGAGGAGGGGAGGATGACAGGAACATCATGGCCTGTGACGGGGAGGAGGAGGAGGGGAGGATGACAGGAACATCATGGCCTGTGACAGGGGAGGAGGAGGGGAGGATGACAGGAACATCATGGCCTGTGACAGGGAGAGGAGGAGGGGAGGATGACAGGAACATCTTGGCCTGTGACAGGGGAGGAGGAGGGGAGGATGACAGGAACATCATGGCCTTGTGACAGGGGAGGAGGAGGAGGGGAGGATGACAGGAACATCATGGCCTGTGACAGGGGAGGATGGCAGGACATGGGGAGGGGGGAGGAGGAGGGAGGATGACAGGAACATCATGGCTGTGACACGGGGAGGAGGAGGGGAGGATGACAGGAACATCATGGCCTGTGACAGGGGAGGAGGAGGAGGATGACAGGAACATCATGGCCTGTGACAGGGGAGAGGAGAATGACAGGAACATCATGGCCTGTGACGGGGAGGGAAGGAGGATGACAGGAACATCATGGCCTGTGACAGGGGAGGATGACAGGAACATCATGGCCTGTGACAGGGGAGGGGAGGAGGATGACAGGAACATCATGGCCTGTGACGGGAGAGGAGGAGGGGAGGATGACAGGAGGAACATCATGGCCTGTGACAGGGGAGGAGGGGAGGATGACAGGAACATCATGGCCTGTGACAGGGGGAGGAGGAGGGGAGGATGACAGGAACATCATGGCCTGTGACAGGGGAGGGAGGGGGAGGATGACAGGAACATCATGGCCTGTGACAGGGGGGAGGAGGAGGGAGGATGACAGGAACATCATGGCCTGTGACAGGGGGAGGGGAGGAGGATGACAGGAACATCATGGCCTGTGACAGGGGAGGAGGGGGGAGGATGACAGGAACATCATGGCCTGTGACAGGGGAGGATGACAGGAACATCATGGCCTGTGACAGGGGAGGATGAGGGAGGGGGGAGGGATGACAGGAACATCATGGCCTGTGACAGAGGAGGGGAGGGATGACAGGAACATCATGGCCTGTGACAGGGGGGGAGGATGACAGGAACATCATGGCCTGTGACAGGGGAGGAGGATGACAGGAACATCATGGCCTGTGACAGGGGAGGAGGATGACAGGAACATCATGGCCTGTGACAGGGGAGGAGGATGACAGGAACATCATGGCCTGGAGGGGAGGATGACAGGAACATCTTGGCCTGTGACGGGGGGAGGAGGAGGGGAGGATGACAGGAACATCATGGCCTGTGACAGGGGAGGAGGAGGGGAGGATGACAGGAACATCATGGCCTGTGACAGGGAGGAGGAGGGAGGATGACAGGAACATCATGGCCTGTGACAGGGGGAGGAGGGGGGGGGATGACAGGAACATCATGGCCTGTGACAGGGAGAGGAGGAGGGGAGGATGACAGGAACATCATGGCCTGTGACAGGGGAGGAGGAGGGGAGGATGACAGGAACATCATGGCCTGTGACGGGGGGAGGAGGAAGGGATGATGACAGGAACATCATGGCCTGTGACGGGGGAGGAGGAGGGGGAGGATGACAGGAACATCATGGCCTGTGACAGGGGAGGAGGAGGGGGAGGATGACAGGAACATCATGGCCTGTGACAGGGGAGGAGGATATTGGGAACATCATGGCCTGTGACGGGGAGGAGGAGGGAGGATGACAGGAACATCATGGCCTGTGACGGGGGAGGAGGAGGGGAGGGGCAAGGACATCATGGCCTGTGACAGGGGGAGGAGGAGGAGGATGACAGGAACATCATGGCCTGTGACAGGGAGGAGGAGGGAGGGATGACAGGAACATCATGGCCTGTGACAGGGGAGGAGGGAGGGGAGGATGACAGGAACATCATGGCCTGTGACAGGGGAGGAGGAGGGAGGATGACAGGAACATCATGGCCTGTGACAGGGGAGGAGGAGGGGGAGGATGACAGGAACATCATGGCCTGTGACAGGGGGAGGAGGAGACAGGAACATCATGGCCTGTGAGGATACAGGAACATCATGGCCTGTGACAGGGGAGGAGGAGGGAGGATGACAGGAACATCATGGCCTGTGACAGGGGGAGGAGGAGGGAGGATGACAGGGAGGAGGAGGGGAGGATGACAGGAACATCATGGCCTGTGACAGGGGAGGAGGAGGGGAGGATGACAGGAACATCATGGCCTGTGACAGGGGGAGGAGGGGGGAGGATGACAGGAACATCATGGCCTGTGACAGGGGGAGAAGGAGGGAGGATGACAGGGAGGAGGAGGAGGATGACAGGGAGGAGGGGAGGATGACAGGAACATCATGGCCTGTGACAGGGGAGGAGGAGGATGACAGGGAGGAGGAGGGGGGATGACAGGAACATCATGGCCTGTGACAGGGGAGGAGGAGGGGGAGGATGACAGGAACATCATGGCCTGTGACGGGGAGGAGGAGGGGAGGATGACAGGAACATCATGGCCTGTGACAGGGGGAGGAGGAGGGGAGGGATGACAGGAACATCATGGCCTGTGACAGGGGGAGGAGGAAGGGGAGGATGACAGGAACATCATGGCCTGTGACAGGGGAGAGGGGAGGGAGGATGGCTAGGGACATCTGTGGCCTGTGACGGGAGGAGGAGGGGGAGGATGACAGGAACATCATGGCCTGTGACAGGGGAGGAGGAGGGGAGGATGACAGGAACATCATGGCCTGTGACAGGGGGGAGGAGGAGGGGAGGATGACAGGAACATCATGGCCTGTGACGGGGGAGGGGAGGAGGGGAGGATGACAGGAACATCATGGCCTGTGACAGGGGAGGAGGGGAGGGGGAGGATGACAGGAACATCATGGCCTGTGACAGGGAGAGGAGGAGGGGAGGATGACAGGAACATCATGGCCCCTGTAGCAGGGGAGGAGGAGGGGAGGATGACAGGAACATCATGGCCTGTGACGGGGAGGAGGAGGAGGATGACAGGAACATCATGGCCTGTGACAGGGGAGGAGGAGGAGGATGACAGGAGGAGAAACTTCCATCTGGCAGCAATAGAGAAAAGGGGAGCTGTCTGTCCGTTACAATGATAAATGACCTAAACACAGGAGTCCTAGCACTAAGTTTGTCTGTCCGCATCCTCCTCCACTCTCTGTCTGGACAGCACCCTGCCTCTCATTACGCCCTCCCTCAACATCTCCACTCCGAGCCAGCCCTCCTGTACAGACTGAGCCAAGACTTTCCATAGAAAGAAATGAACTAAATTCTGTTGGACCTGCATTACTGCAGTCATGTGACTGTTAATGAAGTGCATTTAAATGGCAGCCTAGTGCACTACTTTGGACAAGAGCCCTATGTGGTAGAACTCACAAGAGTTACTCAGTGTGTCAGGGCTCTAACTCTGTATCTAGTCCTATGTGGTAGAACTCACAAGAGTTACTCAGTGTGTCAGGGCTCTAACTCTGTATCTAGTCCTATGTGGTAGAACTCAGGAGAGTCTCGCTGGTCTGAGCGGGGTGTCTATTGATCTGTTGCTCCTGTGTGAGGTGTTGGCTGTGTTTGGCGATGTCCTTTAGAGTCCAGGCAAAGGTGGGCACTGCCTTGTAAGTGGACCTGGTCATGAGAGGCTGTTCAAGTCCAGAGTGGAGTGGTGGACCTGGTCATAGAGGCTGTTCTAGTCCAGGGTGGACCTGGTCATAGAGGCTGTTCTAGTCCAGGGTGGACCTGGTCATAGAGGCTGGTCAAGTCCAGGGTGGACCTGGTCATAGAGGCTGTTCTAGTCCAGGGTGGACCTGGTCATAGAGGCTGTTCTAGTCCAGGGTGGACCTGGTCATAGAGGCTGGTCAAGTCCAGGGTGGACCTGGTCAAAGAGACTGTTCTAGTCCAGGGTGGACCTGGTCATAGAGGCTGTTCTAGTCCAGGGTGGACCTGGTCATAGAGGCTGTTCAAGTCCAGGGTTCAGTGGTGGACCTGGTCATAGAGGCTGTTCTAGTCCAGGGTGGACCTGGTCATAGAGGCTGTTCTAGTCCAGGGTGGACCTGGTCATAGAGGCTGTTCTAGTCCAGG
>NW_026999955.1:0-9373 GCF_036934945.1 Oncorhynchus masou masou
AGCGCCCCCAATATCGAAGAAGTTAAGGTGCATCATCGGCAACTTGCCACTAGAGTGGATTAAGTGACTGCCCTATCGTGAAACACTGACGTTCTTATAAGAAAGGCCTTAAACTGAGTTTGATACAATCGATCAAAAGTGAAATCCCCTTTCATCCTAAAACCCTGTGCTGTCATTCTTTTAGAAGGCAACATATTATTTTACTTTAGTGGTTAAGATTGACTTTTATTGTGTTCTATGGTGTTTATCGCCCCTAGTAGAGCTTTCTGGTATTTATAAAGAATGCGCGAAAACATGAAGTGGAGTAGAATAGTCATTCTGCACGCAGCCAGGCAGCTTAAAACAACGCTACAGTACAGTTGTTTCAGTGCAGCTATTTCTTATCACGCTTCAGCCTCGGAAAACATTTGTTTGTGAGTTCAATTCCAGCATATTGCTAGTGTTGATACTATTGTTATTGATATAATTGCTTACTTATAAACGTTAGTTGGTTACATTTACTCACGCAAATTGCCTTGCTCTTTCATATATCGCCGTCAGCTGTGTTAGTTTTCTCATGCGTCATGTAAGCAAATTGTTAAACATACTATACTATAGTTTTGTTACTGTTTCTAGTGTAAATGCTCTGTTATTGAACAGAGGTGTTTGCACATTATTAGAGTAATGAAAGGAGTTGGCTACTCAAATGATTATTATCTATTTAGTTTGTCTTCACGTGAGATACATGGTACCTTGGCACTTGCTTTGTATTTTTGCAACTTCAACGTGAGAATGTATAATGTACAGCTACAGCAGCAATTCATGTGAACCGAATACTAAAGTACAGTGGCAAGAAAAAGTATGTGAAAATTATCTGGACTTCTGCTTAAATTGGTCCTAAAATTTGATCTGATCTTCATCTAAGTCACAACAACAGACGAACACAATACGCTTAAACTAATAACACACAAACAATTACACGTTTTCATGTCTTTAAACACACCATGTAATTCACAATGCCAGAGTCTCCCGTCTGTCCTGAGCTGCCAGAGTCTCCAGTCTGTCCTGAGCTGCCAGAGCCGTCGGTCAGCCAGGAGCTGCGAGAGATGTCGGTCAGCCAGGAGCTGCCAGAGCCGTCAGTCAGCCAGAGCCATCCAGTTTTTTTATTTTTTTATTTCACCTTTATTTAACCAGGTAGACGAGTTGAGAACAAGTTCTCATTTATGCAACTGCGACCTGGTCAAGAAAAGCATAGCAGTGTGAACAGACAACACAGGAGATAAAAGTCTCCAACGTCAGCGATTTTTGCAATTCGTTCCAGTCACAGGCAGGCAGAGAACTGGAGCGACAAAGGCGGCTAAATGAGGTGTTGGCTTTAGGGATGATTAGTGAGATACACCTGCTGGAGTGCGCGTCTACAGTTGGGTTTTGCCATCGTGACCAGTGAACTGAGATGAGGCGGAGCTTTTACCTAGCATGGACTTGTAGATGACCTGGAGCCAGTGGGTCTGGCGGCGAATATGTAGCGAGGGCCAGCCGACTAGAGCATACAGGTCGCAGTGGTGGGTGGTATAAGGTGCTTTAGTAACAAAACGGATGGCACTGTGATAAACTGCATCCAGTTTGCTGAGTAAAGTGTTGGAAGCTATTTTGTAGATGACATCGCCGAAGTCGAGGATCGGTAGGATAGTCAGTTTTACTAGGATAAGTTTGGAGGCGTGAGTGAAGGAGGCTTTGTGGCGGAATTGAAAGCAGACTCTAGATTTGATGTTTGATAGGAGTCTGGAAGGAGAGTTTACAGTCTAGCCAGACACCTAGGTACTTATAGATGTCCACATATTCTAGGTTGGAACCATCCAGGGTGGTGATGCTAGTCGGGCGTGCGGGTGCAGGCAGCGAAGCGGTTGAAAAGCATGCATTTGGTTTTACTAGCGTTTAAGAGCAGTTGGATGCCACGGAAGGAGTGCTGTATGGCATTGAAGCTCGTTTGGAGGTTAGATAGCACAGTGTCCAAGGACGGGCCGGAAGTATACAGAATGGTGTCGTCTGCGTAGAGTGGATCAGGGAATCGCCCGCAGCAACAGCAACATCATTGATATATACAGAGAAAGAGTCGGCCCGAGAATTGAACCCTGTGGCACCCACATAGAGACTGCCAGAGGACCGGACAGCATGCCCTCCGATTTGACACACTGAACTCTGTCTGCAAAGTAGTTGGTGAACCAGGCAAGGCAGTCATCAGAAAAACCGAGGCTACTGAGTCTGCCGATAAGAATATGGTGATTGACAGAGTCGAAAGCCTTGGCAAGGTCGATGAAGACGGCTGCACAGTACTGTCTTTTATCGATGGTGCGTTATGATATCGTTTAGTACCTTGAGCGTGGCTGAGGTGCACCGTGACCGGCTCGGAAACCAGATTGCACAGCGGAGAAGGTACGGTGGGATTCGAGATGGTCAGTGACCTGTTTGTTGACTTGGCTTTCGAAGACCTTAGATAGGCAGGGCAGGATGGATATAGGTCTGTAACAGTTTGGGTCCAGGGTGTCTCCCCTTTGAAGAGGGGGATGACTGCGGCAGCTTTCAATCCTTGGGGATCTCAGACGATATGAAAGAGAGGTTGAACAGGCTGGTAATAGGGCTTGCGACAATGGCTGTGGATAGTTTCAGAAATAGAGGGTCCAGATTGTCAAGCCCAGCTGATTTGTATCGGGTCCAGGTTTTGCAGCTCTTTCAGAACATCTGCTATCTGGATTTGGGTAAAGGAGAACCTGGAGAGGCTTGGGCGAGTAGCTGCGGGGGGGCGGAGCTGTTGGCCGAGGTTGGAGTAGCCAGGAGGAAGGCATGGCCAGCCGTTGAGAAATGCTTGTTGAAGTTTTCGATAATCATGGATTTATCGGTGGTGACCGTGTTACCTAGCCTCAGTGCAGTGGGCAGCTGGGAGGAGGTGCTCTTGTTCTCCATGGACTTCACAGTGTCCCAGAACTTTTGGAGTTAGAGCTACAGGATGCAAATTTCTGCCTGAAGAAGCTGGCCTTTGCTTTCCTGACTGACTGCGTGTATTGGTTCCTGACTTCCTGAACAGTTGCATATCGCGGGGACTATTCGATGCTATTGCAGTCCGCCACAGGATGTTTTTGTGCTGGTCGAGGGCAGTCAGGTCTGGAGTGAACCAAGGGCTATGTCTGTTCTTAAGTTCTGCATTTTGTGAATGGAGCATGCTTATCTAAAATTGTGAGGAAGTTACTTTTAAAGAATGACCAGGCATCCTCAACTGCGACGGGATGAGGTCAATGTCCTTCCAGGATACCCGGGCCAGGTTGATTAGAAAGGCCTGCTCACAGAGGTGTTTCAGGGAGCGTTGACAGTGATGAGGGTGGTCGTTTGACTACTGGTCCGTAGCGGATACAGGCAATGAGGCAGTGATCGCTGAGATCCTGATTGAAGACGGCTGGAGGTGTATTTGGAGGGCCAGTTGGTCAGGATGACGTCTAGGAGGGTGCCCTTGTTTACAGATTTCGGGTTGTACCTGGTGGGTTCCTTGATGATTTGTGTGAGATTGAGGGCATCTAGCTTAGATTGTAGGACTGCCGGGGTGTTAACCTGTCATGAAACTCCCCATCCCGGATCCGGATCGTGACTAAAGCCTCAGGGCTCAGTAGCATAACGCAACGCTAACAATTTCTGAAAATCGCAAATAACATGAAAATAATGCCTGCTCTCAAGCTTAGCCTTTTCTCAACAACACTGTCATCTCAGATTTTCAAAATATGCTTTTGAACTCATGGCAATTGACTAATTTGTGTAAGAGTATGCTAAGCTAGCTTAGCATTTTGAGTAGCATTTAGCACGTAACATTTCACAGATAACCAGATAACCAAATAAATAAAATAATTTACCTTTGAAGAGCTTCTTGTTGTTTTCAATGAGGAGACTCTCAGTTACATACCAAATGCACAGTTTTTCCTGAAAGCGATCAGCGTGTAGGGCGAAATCGTCCGCTTTGTACAGTCACATCTTGGCTACCGAAACGTAACCGGGTAAATTCAGTCACCTACAACGTCAAACTTTTTCCGAATTAACTCCATAAGATTTCGAAACTGCAAACATGACCAACGTTGTTTGGGAACCAATTGTTTGTTAAAATCAATTTGTAGGTGCTTCCCTGAGTGGTGCAGCGGTCTAAAGGCACTGCATCCTGTTCTTGGTGTCACTACAGACCGGAGATTTGATCCCAGGCACGTGTCACATGCTGGCTTCAGTAGCACTAGGGAGCTCACATGAGCCGTTGCAATTGTCCCGGCGTCATCCCTCTCCCTGGCCGGGGTTGTCATAGGTGAAATTCACCGGTTTGTAAGTGTAACTCGGATAAGAGCGTCGTGCCAAATGACTTTAAATGTAAATGTCAATTTTGTGTGAGATTGTGGGGGCATCTAGCTTAGATTGTAGGATTGCCGGGGTGTTAAGCATATCCCAGATTAGGTCACCTAACAGTGCAAACTCTGAAGCTCGATGGGGGGCAATCAATTCACAAATGGTGTCCAGGGCACAGCTGGAAGCTGAGGGGGTCGGTAAGCAGGCGGCAACAGTGAGAGACTTATTTCTGGAGAGAGTAATTTTTAAAATTAGTAGTTCGAACTGTTTGGGTATGGACCTGGAAAGTATGACATTACTTTGCAGGCTATCTCTGCAGTAGACTGCAACTCCTCCCCTTTGGCAGTTCTATCTTGACGGAAAATGTTATAGTTGGGTATGGAAATCTCATGAATTTTTGGTGGCCTTCCTGAGCCAGGATTCAGACACGGCAAGGACATCAGGGTTAGCAGAGTGTGCTAAAGCAGTGAGTAAAACAAACTTAGGGAGGAGGCTTCTGATGTTGACATGCATGAAACCAAGGCTTTTTCGAACCACAGAAGTCAACAAATGAGGGTGCCTGGGGACATGCAGGGCCTGAGTTTACCTCCACATCACCCGCGGAACAGAGGAGGAGTAGTATGAGGGTGCGGCTAAAGGCTATCAAAACTGGTCGCCTAGAGCGTTGGGGACAAAGAATAAAAGGAGCAGATTTCTGGGCATGGTAGAATATATTCAGGGCATAATACGCAGACAGGGGTATGGTGGGGTGCGGGTACAGCGGAGGTAAGCCCAGGCACTGGGTGATGATAAGAGGGTATCTGACATGCTGGTTGTAATGGGTGAGGTCACCGCATGTGTGGGAGGTGGGACAAAGGAGGTATCAGGGGTATGAAGAGTGGAACTAGGGGCTCCATTGTAAGCTAAAACAATGATAACTAACCTGAACAACAGTATACACGGCATATTGACATTTGAGAGAGACATACAGCGAGGCATACAGTAATCACAGGTGTTGATTGGGAGAGCTAACTAAACCAGTAGGTGAGACAACAACAGCTAATCAGCTAGCACAACAACAGCAGGTAAAATGGCGTTGACTAGGCAGGGAGGGTTGGATTAACTACACACAGAGCCTGAGTGCGGCCGACAGATAAAACATAAACAAACAGAATGGAGTACCGTGATGAATGGACAGTCCAGCAGGCATCAGCTATGTAGCCAAGTGATCACGGTGTCCAGGGGCAGCGGTGGATGGGACAGGGAAGCTAGACTGGCGAGTATTATCCAGGCTAAAAAACTGGCTGGCTGTGCAGAAGGTAAAAGCTAGCAGTGGCTAACAATGACTAAATAGCTTGTAGCTAGTTAGCTGGTTGGCTTCTGGAGGTTCTTGAATGTGTTCTAAAAATTTAAAATAATAGCGATTCCGTATCACATTGGGTGAGGCAGGTTACCGGAAGGTATAATCGAATTAAAAATCGAAAAGAGATTGAAAGTAAATATGGGTCCAGTGAGTGGATGGGCTGGCTGGGGACGTGGCGATTCAGACAGTTAGCAGGCCTGTGCTAACAAGCTAACAGTTTGTAGGCCAGGGCTAAACAAGCTAGCAGTTCGCAGGCCGAATTAGCAAGCAAGCAGATAGCATGGGCTAGAAAGTTAGCCTTTGGGGGACGTCGCGATGGGGGTTGAGTCTGTTTATGCCTCTTCATGCGGTGACATCAATAGACCGTTCGTGGGTCCGGATATTGTAGCCCAGGAGTATGCTTCGGTGGTAGCACAGGAGTTCTGGCCGGGCTAGCTTCCAGCTAAGTGGGTGGAAACGCTAGCCAGGAGTAGTCATCCGGGGTTGCGGTTAGCTAGTTAGCTAGTTGTGAAGATCCAGATGAAAAAGTTCAGTTTGCGGTGGGAATCCGGGGATAAAAATAATAGGTCTGGTTTGAGTCGAGTTGCTTGAACTGGCGAGAGCTTTCCGAGCTAAAGGTTAGCTGATGACCGCTGGCAATGGTTTGCTGACTGATAGCTGGTAGTTAGCTGGCTAGCTTCAGTTGAGGGGTTCCGGATCCGAAGTAAATATAAATACTTTAGAAAAAAAGCAGATCCACGCGCTACATTGGGTGAGGCGGGTTGCAGGAGAGTATTTAGATGTTGAGGTTTAGAAAAACAATGAATATATATACAAGGACACGACACGACGTCTGACTGCTACGCCATCTTGGATCTACAGGGTTGAGACAGCCAGGAGCTGCAGAGCCGTCCGTGCGCTAAGGCGCTGCCAGAGTCGCCCTTCCTCCGGAGCTGCGGGAGTCTCCCATCAAGTCCGGTGCCTCCGAATCTCCGTCCATTCGGGACCGAGGCTAAGGTCCCCAGTCAAAGGTGGTGGCGAGGGTCGCCGTTTAAGAGGCCACAGATGCGGATAAAGAGGCAGAGTAAATCTATGATGAAGTGGGGTCCGATCCATGGAACCGCCACGGCGGACAGCGCCACAGACCCTCACATATAGGTTCAGGTTTGTGGCCGGAGTCCGCACCTTTGGGTGGGGGGTACTGTCACGTTCTGACCTTAGTTCCTTTATTTTGTCTTTGTTTTAGTATGGTCAGGGCGTGAGTTGGGGTGGGCAGTCTTTTTGTTTTTCTATGTTGTATTTTGCGTTTGGCCTGCTATGGTTCTGTTTCCTTTTTATTTTTCTGTCTTTCAATTTGTGATTTTTATTCATTAACAGATGACAAACACGTACCACGCTGCATATTGATCCGATCTCTCGTCAGAGGACGAATCCCATTACAAACAGTTAATTTAGTGTGTGTGCAAACTTCTGACCCCACTGGAATTGTGATACAGTGAATTATAAGTGAAAATAATCTGTGTGTAAACAATTGTTGGAAAAATTAATATTGTCATGTACAGAGTAGATATCCTAACCGAATTGCCAAAACTATAGTTTGTTAACAAGAAATTTGTGGAGTGGTTGAAAAACAAGTTTCAATGACTCCAATCTAAGTGTATGAAAACTTCACGACTTCAACTGTGTTTTGCAGTTTCACAACATAAATGTTTTCAATTTATTCATTCAAGAGAAGTCACATCTTGGGAGTTTTATTGAAGGCTCAGTTGTTAGCTATCTGTCTAGTTTTGCATGGGAACGCAATTCCAGGGCAGAATAAACCCCCAGAGTGTAATCAAAGTCTAAAGAAATATGTGTTTGTCATGCATGTCCTTTATTATAGACATCACACACTCCACTTATCCCCTAGCTTTGTCCCCATAGGAGAACCCTTTTGGTGGTGAAAAATATTGTACCTGTGCATTTATGAAGAAGGGTTCCACTTGGATCCAAAAATAGTTATTTTCAGAGAGTTCTCCTGTGGGGACTATTGAAGAACCCTTTATGGTTCTAGGCTGTCCTTTAATTTCTAAGAGTGTTTCATATCTACTAGAGATCTACTAGATCCGGGACAGGGCAGAGAGCTGAGCGATCAACTGATTTCTGTTCCTTAGTTCCTTCAACTCAATGACTGACCTTCGACAACCAAGAGTATGTAGGCTACACCTACTGAGCAATCGATTGGCACGATCATGGATCTCGCGCATACCAGCGAAGAAGAGAGATAGCCAGCAGACACTGTGGTCCAAGTTGTATTGGAAGCATGAAGCGAATAGAAATCATGTAGGATGGTCCATTAATCACATCTCTCTAGCACCGCTTATAATTCAACATGTCACTTGGCCCTGATGCGTTGATGTGTCTAAGAATCTGTTTGTCAGGCTCATCTGCAACACGACTAATTGTAGCCTCTGTGCATGCTGGCGTGTAAGAAAAATTGCATATTTCACTGATTTGTTGGATATTAATAGTTAGCAAGTAATACTTAACAAATATGAGGACATTTCTGTCCTTTCTGCTAATGCTGTGTTTTTATGGTATCCACTCTGGTTCTGCAGCTAAATCTGGGCAAATGGTCACTAGAGATGGCTTGAAGATGACAAGATTAGTTAAAGACTGCATTACATAGACAATAATGTGTTTTAGTAGGAGATAGTTAGGAGTAGAGACAATCGCTCATTGTCTCAAAATCATCCTTGCATCTGAGGAACTAAGACAGGGTGGGGTTAAGACAACGCACCCCATGCAGATAACGACATGATGAACCCAGAGTGACTCATGATGCCCATGGGAAGGGTGGAACCACGCATGACGAAGCATTCTTAGTGTCAGCTATATAAGAACTCTGCATTTGTGTGAAGAGGTTAGGTTACTCGAGTCCAGCACTCAAGTGTGGTTTCGACCGGCACTCATTATCGCAATAATTAATCAATATTCAATTAAGATGATTGTTTGAAGAAATGACGAAATGCTCTCTCAGTATGCATGAATTTCCAGACAGGCGGCCTAAACTTGAAATCTCAATATAATGGCATATGCCATTGGAGCTGCTATCCAGCTTCTCCGCTAATAGCATACACATAATTAACAGTTCAACTGTGACAGGGCGAGTACATTTTGTCACAGGACAAATATGATCAGATATGATAAGGGTTTGTATGACGTTGGACTTTTGCTGTCACATGCTCTCTGACAAACATCAAAGCAGTGAGTGAGCTGTTACCTACAGAGGTAGCTAAGTAAGCTTGCCTGGATGTCTGACCTTCAAGACTAGTGGCCTTTGCCATCACCAGGACGCTTTTAACAGCTACTGTAGCACTTGGCACTTATATTTTCATGTCGTTATTTAATTTGTGATTGTTTTGGATAATGAGTGCAAATAAGGCAAGCAGCTTTGATTAAGTCTGCTTCTGAGCAGTGAACCATTTGGTAGTATGAGTTCAAACTGGGTCGGGTGCTCAGTTCTGATGTATTACAATTGCAAATAACTTCTAATAGGAAGTAGTTCTGTTTGTATTTCAAATTTGCTTTCTTGTTAGCTATCAGATGGAGATGGAATACATTCTCAAAAGCATAGAGCTTGTGTTGGTGACGTACACTTTAAATGCCTAAGCAAAGGCAGCCTAATTATTCATAGGTTACATTTCTATTGGAAGAGACAAA
>NW_026999956.1:0-9372 GCF_036934945.1 Oncorhynchus masou masou
ACACCAAACTGATACAAACTGACACCAAACCCACTTTTCCCAACTCATTTAGGAGCCAAGTATAACATACTTCAGAGCTGGCCCAAAATTCACAAGGCCTTCGGTACAAAACATTAAAAAACCATAAAACACATAGTTACTTTCTAGCTAAAGGGCCAGTTCGGACATTATGTGTAGTCCTATGTGAGGCGACCCCGAATCCCGAGTTTCGGCTCGATAGGTCATTTGGTGTCCGAGTAAAGCCTAATTGGTGCTGAAAAAATCCACTTTTTTCCATGCCTTGCTACGGGGTCCTTGAATGAGCTATCGGACCGAGATGTTGGGTTCTGTCTCTATGGGCCGAGACGGTCACAATGCACCTAGTCTTGTGTCTCTGGGACATTTCTAAATGTCGCCATTTTCGTAATGGTCAAAATGAATTGAAGTCATTGCAAATGTTCGACGCTCTTTTCTCGGTCCGAGAACCTCCTAGAGCGCCGTAACTCACCACGCACTATCTACCTGAGGTCTAGAACAGGATTCTAAAGTTTCGGAACTCTAGGTCTGACGGTTCTTTTTAGCTCGAACAAAGCTAACTATTGGAGGCACTGTCAGTCTCTACACACCCCAATACGTCCCTCCATCCAAGTTGTGTATCTGTGTGATTTATTTTTCCTTTGAATTTTTATGGGAAAAATGACTGATTTACAGTTCATGGGGGTTGTCTAATCACACATATGAAGTTTTGGACAGATCTGATTTTTTTAACCCTTCCAAACAGCCCCTGAGACACCAATTATGGCACTTCCGGTTGGCACAGGAAGCTATAAATACACACATGTCTTGACTGACATAGAAACCTAGGGAATCCTGAGTTTTAAGTCTTTAAGTTGAGAATTGACTGATCTACACAGGGTTGAATAATGCAGAGGCCTCGGCACCTTTCGAGGTGATGTACATCCAAATACCTTTTGGGTCAATTTAACCACTTCCGGTTGCTCCAGGAAGCTTAGAATCGACACAGGTAGACCTCATAGTGGTCTGATGGAATGTCATAGAAGACAGGTTCATACAGCATTCATAACCCATAAAGACCCCAGGTTGTATTTAGGGGAGCAGGCAATGTATTCCTATGGGGAGAGAAGTCAATGCACACTGTTTTTTTGTAAACACCTTCTTTTAACTGTGAAAGGTTAATGCCACACAGTCAAGGTTAGGCTTGCACAGATCGGGAGGACCTTAGGAACAGTCCTGTGTTTGAATTGTCCTTCTAAACCTAACGGTTCCGCCGCTGTCACCCAAAATCAAATGACATTGTGGTGCAGGCTTCATTGTGGGCCTATTTTTCTCATGGTCGCTGCGCTCAGACCGAGCGAGCTACGGTCAAGAGGGGCACCTCGTTGGACTCGGCACGGCCTTGGGATTATGTTTATGCCATTGCCTGCTCTCTGTGTCTTTAAACACCACGCTTTGTCACTCCATCCTTGCTGTGTGTGTGTGTGAGAGCTTTTCTTTGACATCTGTTGGGAAAAATGACTGATTTACAGTTCATGGGGGTTGTCTAATCACACATATGAAGTTTTGGACAGATCTGATTTTTTTAACCCTTCCAAACAGCCCCTGAGTCACCAATTATGGCACTTCCGGTTGGCACAGGAAGCTATAAATACACACATGTCTTGACTGACATAGAAACCTAGGGAATCCTGAGTTTTAAGTCTTTAAGTTGAGAATTGACTGATCTACACAGGGTTGAATAATGCAGAGGCCTCGGCACCTTTCGAGGTGATGTACATCCAAATACCTTTTGGGTCAATCTAACCACTTCCGGTTGCTCCAGGAAGCTTAGAATCGACACAGGTAGACCTCATAGTGGTCTGATGGAATGTCATAGAAGACAGGTTCATACAGCATTCATAACCCATAAAGACCCCAGGTTGTATTTAGGGGAGCAGGCAATGTATTCCTATGGGGAGAGAAGTCAATGCACACTGTTTTTTTGTAAACACCTTCTTTTAACTGTGAAAGGTTAATGCCACACAGTCAAGGTTAGGCTTGCACAGATCGGGAGGACCTTAGGAACAGTCCTGTGTTTGAATTGTCCTTCTAAACCTAACGGTTCGACGCTGTCACCCAAAATCCAATGACATTGTGGTGCAGGCATCATTGTGGGCCTATTTTTCTCATGGTCGCTGCGCTCAGACCGAGCGAGCTACGGTCAAGAGGGGCACCTCGTTGGACTCGGCACGGCCTTGGGATTATGTTTATGCCATTGCCTGCTCTCTGTGTCTTTAAACACCACGCTTTGTCACTCCATCCTTGCTGTGTGTGTGTGTGAGAGCTTTTCTTTGACATCTGTTGGGAAAAATGACTGATTTACAGTTCATGGGGGTTGTCTAATCACACATATGAAGTTTTGGACAGATCTGATTTTTTTAACCCTTCCAAACAGCCCCTGAGTCACCAATTATGGCACTTCCGGTTGGCACAGGAAGCTATAAATACACACATGTCTTGACTGACATAGAAACCTAGGGAATCCTGAGTTTTAAGTCTTTAAGTTGAGAATTGACTGATCTACACAGGGTTGAATAATGCAGAGGCCTCGGCACCTTTCGAGGTGATGTACATCCAAATACCTTTTGGGTCAATCTAACCACTTCCGGTTGCTCCAGGAAGCTTAGAATCGACACAGGTAGACCTCATAGTGGTCTGATGGAATGTCATAGAAGACAGGTTCATACAGCATTCATAACCCATAAAGACCCCAGGTTGTATTTAGGGGAGCAGGCAATGTATTCCTATGGGGAGAGAAGTCAATGCACACTGTTTTTTTGTAAACACCTTCTTTTTAACTGTGAAAGGTTAATGCCACACAGTCAAGGTTAGGCTTGCACAGATCGGGAGGACCTTAGGAACAGTCCTGTGTTTGAATTGTCCTTCTAAACCTAACGGTTCCGCCGCTGTCACCCAAAATCCAATGACATTGTGGTGCAGGCATCATTGTGGGCCTATTTTTCTCATGGTCGCTGCGCTCAGACCGAGCGAGCTACGGTCAAGAGGGGCACCTCGTTGGACTCGGCACGGCCTTGGGATTATGTTTATGCCATTGCCTGCTCTCTGTGTCTTTAAACACCACGCTTTGTCACTCCATCCTTGCTGTGTGTGTGTGTGAGAGCTTTTCTTTGACATCTGTTGGGAAAAATGACTGATTTACAGTTCATGGGGGTTGTCTAATCACACATATGAAGTTTTGGACAGATCTGATTTTTTTAACCCTTCCAAACAGCCCCTGAGTCACCAATTATGGCACTTCCGGTTGGCACAGGAAGCTATAAATACACACATGTCTTGACTGACATAGAAACCTAGGGAATCCTGAGTTTTAAGTCTTTAAGTTGAGAATTGACTGATCTACACAGGGTTGAATAATGCAGAGGCCTCGGCACCTTTCGAGGTGATGTACATCCAAATACCTTTTGGGTCAATTTAACCACTTCCGGTTGCTCCAGGAAGCTTAGAATCGACACAGGTAGACCTCATAGTGGTCTGATGGAATGTCATAGAAGACAGGTTCATACAGCATTCATAACCCATAAAGACCCCAGGTTGTATTTAGGGGAGCAGGCAATGTATTCCTATGGGGAGAGAAGTCAATGCACACTGTTTTTTTGTAAACACCTTCTTTTAACTGTGAAAGGTTAATGCCACACAGTCAAGGTTAGGCTTGCACAGATCGGGAGGACCTTAGGAACAGTCCTGTGTTTGAATTGTCCTTCTAAACCTAACGGTTCCGCCGCTGTCACCCAAAATCCAATGACATTGTGGTGCAGGCATCATTGTGGGCCTATTTTTCTCATGGTCGCTGCGCTCAGACCGAGCGAGCTACGGTCAAGAGGGGCACCTCGTTGGACTCGGCACGGCCTTGGGATTATGTTTATGCCATTGCCTGCTCTCTGTGTCTTTAAACACCACGCTTTGTCACTCCATCCTTGCTGTGTGTGTGTGTGAGAGCTTTTCTTTGACATCTGTTGGGAAAAATGACTGATTTACAGTTCATGGGGGTTGTCTAATCACACATATGAAGTTTTGGACAGATCTGATTTTTTTAACCCTTCCAAACAGCCCCTGAGTCACCAATTATGGCACTTCCGGTTGGCACAGGAAGCTATAAATACACACATGTCTTGACTGACATAGAAACCTAGGGAATCCTGAGTTTTAAGTCTTTAAGTTGAGAATTGACTGATCTACACAGGGTTGAATAATGCAGAGGCCTCGGCACCTTTCGAGGTGATGTACATCCAAATACCTTTTGGGTCAATTTAACCACTTCCGGTTGCTCCAGGAAGCTTAGAATCGACACAGGTAGACCTCATAGTGGTCTGATGGAATGTCATAGAAGACAGGTTCATACAGCATTCATAACCCATAAAGACCCCAGGTTGTATTTAGGGAGCAGGCAATGTATTCCTATGGGGAGAGAAGTCAATGCACACTGTTTTTTTGTAAACACCTTCTTTTAACTGTGAAAGGTTAATGCCACACAGTCAAGGTTAGGCTTGCACAGATCGGGAGGACCTTAGGAACAGTCCTGTGTTTGAATTGTCCTTCTAAACCTAACGGTTCCGCCGCTGTCACCCAAAATCAAATGACATTGTGGTGCAGGCATCATTGTGGGCCTATTTTTCTCATGGTCGCTGCGCTCAGACCGAGTGAGCTACGGTCAAGAGGGGCATCGTTGGACTCGGCCCTGCCTTGGGATTATGTTTATGCCATTGCCTGCTCTCTGTGTCTTTAAACACCACGCTTTGTCACTCCATCCTTGCTGTGTGTGTGTGTGAGAGCTTTTCTTTGACATCTGTTGGGAAAAAATGACTGATTTACAGTTCATGGGGGTTGTCTAATCACACATATGAAGTTTTGGACAGATCTGATTTTTTTAACCCTTCCAAACAGCCCCTGAGACACCAATTATGGCACTTCCGGTTGGCACAGGAAGCTATAAATAAACTCATATCCTCATTGGGGTATGCCTTTACAGAATCCTGAGTTTTAAGTCTTTACGTTAAGAACTGAGTTATTTACGGAGGGTTTAGTGAGTGTGTGTTATTTCAGAAAATCATAGAAAATCACAGAAATGTCGCAGAGCTCCGCAGGAATTTTAAAAATACCAGGTATGAACACCCTGCAACTGGATCTGTAATGTTGAAAAAAAAAACACCTATATCTGAACATCACGATCTGGTCACCACGATTTCTCGTAAATGACGATAGATAAATGGCCGATTTTTTTTATTGACACCGGAGGCTCCTTGACTTTGACGTGAAGTGAAAAATCTTTTCTCTATTTTCATTTTGGACCTTTAATCCCAGAAATATGGCCATAACTCAAAACCGGGAGGCCTAGACGCCATCTTGTTGGGGCCATCTTCCCATAATGCCAAACCTACGCTCACCAAGTTTCGGCTTCAGACCCGAAATATTTTCGGTTTCCGAGATATGGCACGTCGTGATGTCTCGTGATGTTTTGTCCAATAGCAATATGATTGCTTATGCCCTCTTGTGGGATATTCCGGCATTGCGCAAAAATGGGCTAAAATTTGTTTATTTTATTAAACGAAAAACCGAATGTCCGACAAAGTTCATTTGATGACTTCCCGGTAGGTCACCCTATTATGCTGGCCCGTTGGCACAGGAAGCTATTCTAAAATGTTTTGACGTCTAGTAAGGGACCTGAGTTTTACAGTCTTTAAGTTGGGAATTGACTGATAACACATACGGTGAATTGTCGAAATGTTACTTCCAAATACCTTTTGGTCAATTTAACCACTTCCGGTTGCTCCAGGAAGCTTAGAATCGACACAGGTAGACTCATAGTGGTCTGATGGAATGTCATAGAAGACAGTTCTTACAGCATTCATAGTTAAGACCCAGGTTGTATTTAGGGGAGCAGGCAATGTATTCTCTATGGGGAGAGAAGACTCAATGTAAGACACTGTTTTTATGTAAGGGAATTCACCCTATTAGGTGGACAAAAATGAATGGCAATTTATTGGCATAGGAACAAACCATGTACACATTGGCCAATACCACCCAAAGCGGCGATTGATTCATGCAAAGTTTAATTCTATTGCCATATGGGTATTGCCAGTTGTAACACAGGCAAAAATCCAACAGGTGGCTATTGCACTCCACCATGGTTTTTCATATTGTATTGGACTCCAAGTCAACATCCAAAAGCCAAATTTTGAAAAACGAATTTTTTGAAAAAAACGTATCACCTTAAAAAAGTGCTTTCTGGACCGTTTTTCTAAATTCTTTCGCTTTTTTTGACAATTACACATGTATAAGAACTGTATGAAAATACTTTTGTCCAATTTTATTATCATAATTTTTTAATTTTTTTACTTGCGCATATTGCATATGTTTTGTCCATTTGCAATATGATTTCATAGGAAGTCAGAAGTCAAAAGTCAAAAATTTTAAAATTTCATAAAAAACTTGCACACCCCTAAAAAAGTGCTTTCTGGACCGTTTTTCGAAATTTTTGGGCATTTTGTGTCAGTTACACACGTATAAGAACTGTATCAACATACTTTAGTCATATTTTATTATCATAATTTTTTTTTTTTTTTACTTGCGCATATTGCATGTGTTTTGTCCATCTGCAATATGATTTCATAGGAACAGAAGTCAAAGTCAAAAATTATTAAATTTCATAAAAACTTCACACACCCCTAAAAAAAAGTGCTTTCTGGACCGTTTTTCGAAAAATTTTGAATTTTGTGTCAGTTACACACGTATAAGAACTGTATCAACATACTTTAGTCATATTTTATTATCATAATGTTTTTTTTTTTTTTTGCTTGTGCATAAGGCATATGTTTTGTGGGGGCCAAATGTCATAAGAAATTTGACATGCTCAAAAATCCTTCAGAAATGCAAAATTGACTGGCCTGATGAACTCGGGATGGCCGGGCAGTGATTGTTGTTCCTTTCAATCACTCGTGGTGTTGATTTCATCATGTCCATTTGTTTATGTTTTCTCACTTTTGCAAAGTCACTGTGCATTTGCCATATGGTTAACTGGGCATTCACCATCACCAATTTGTCATGCCATAAAAATCATGCAGGAATGCCAAATTGACTGGCCCGATGAACTCGGGATGGCTGGGCAGTGATTCTGGTACCTCTCCATCGCTCGTTTGGGTTGATTTCAGAATGTCGCTTTTGGTGATGGTACCTCACCGCTTAAACATATTGCTAATGGACAAGAGTCACCTGCAAAGTCACTCGTCCATCAGTCAATTTGATATCATTCAAAGCTAACTATTGGAGGCACTGTCAGTCTCTACGCACCCCAATGATACGTCCCTCCATCCATGTTGTGTATCTGTGTGATTTAGTTTTCCTTTGAATTTTTATGGGAAAAATGACTGATTTACAGTTCATGGGGGTTGCCTAATCATATATATGAAGTTTTGGAAAGATCTGATTTTTTTAACCCCTCCAAACAGCCCATGAGACACCAATTATGGCACTTCCGGTTGGCACAGGAAGCTGTAACTCAACATACATCCTCATTGGGGTATTCCATTAGAGAATCCTGAGTTTTAAGTCTTTACCATGAAAACTGACTGATTTACACAGGGTTCAATGCACTATGTCCATCAAATTGCAGGCAGTGTATGGGTATACACTTTTAGGGCGATTTAACCACTTCCGGTTGGTCCAGGAAGCTTAGAATCGACACAGGTAGACCTTATAGTGGTCTGATGGACTGGTACCAAAGACAGGTTCATACAACATTCATAACCCATATAGACTCCAGGTTGTATTTAGTGGAGCAGCCAATATATTCCTATGGGGAGAGAAGTCAATGAACACTGTTTTTATGTAAACACCTTCTTTTGACTGTGAAGGGTTAATGTCACACGGTCAAGGATAGGCTTGGACAGATCAGGAGGACCTTAGGAACAGTCCTGTGGTTGAATTGTCTTTCTAAACCTAACGGTTCCGCCGCTGTCACCCAAAATCAAATGACGTACTGGTGAAGGCTTCATATTGGGCCTATTTTTCTCATGGTCGCCGCGCTCAGACCGAGCGAGCTACGGTCAAGCGGGGCACCTCGTTGGACTCGGCACAGTCTGGACACTATGGTCATGCCATTGTTTGTGTTGATTTCAGAATGTCCATTTGGTCATGTTTTTTCACTTTTGCAAAGTCACTGTGCATTTGCCATATGGTTAACTGGGCAGTCACCATCACCAATTTGTCATGCCATAAAAATCATGCAGGAATGCCAAATTGACTGGCCCCGATGACATAGGGATGTCTGGGCAGTGATACTGGTACCTCTCCATGGCTCGTTTGGGTTGATTTCAGAATGTCGCTTTTGGTGATGGTACCTCACTGTTAAAACATATTGCAAATGTTCCTTACTTTTTCAAAGTCACTGAAAATTTTTGCAGGAATGCCAAATTGACTGGCCCGATGACCTCGGGATGGCTGGGCAGTGATACTGGTACCTCTCCATGGCCTCGTTTGGGTTGATTTCAGAATGTAAGCTTTTGGTGATGGTACCTCACTGTTAAAACATATTGCAAATGTTTTACTTTTGCAAAGTCACTGAAAATTTGTGCAGGAATGCCAAATTGACTGGCCCGATGACCTCGGGATGTCTGGGCAGTGATTATGGTACCTCTCCATCGCTCGTTAGGGTTGATTCCAGAATGTCCATTTGGTGATTTTTCTCACTCTTTCAAAGTCACTGTGCATTTGCCATATGGTTAACTGGGCAGTCACCATCACCAATTTGTCATGCCATAAAAATCATGCAGGAATGCCAAATTGACTGGCCCGATGACCTCAGGATGGCTGGGCAGTGATACTGGTACCTCTCCATCGCTCGTTTGGGTTGATTTCAGAATGTCGCTTTTGGTGATGGTACCTCACTGTTAAAACATATTGCAAATGTTCCTTACTTTTGCAAAGTCACTGAAAATTTGTGCAGGAATGCCAAATTGACTGGCCCGATGACCTCGGGATGTCTGGGCAGTGATTATGGTACCTCTCCATCGCTCGTTAGGGTTGATTCCAGAATGTCCATTTGGTGATTTTTCTCACTCTTTCAAAGTCACTGTGCATTTGCCATATGGTTAACTGGGCAGTCACCATCACCAATTTGTCATGCTATAAAAATCATGCAGGAATGCCAAATTGACTGGCCCGATGACCTCAGGGATGGCTGGGCAGTGATACTGGTACCTCTCCATCGCTCGTTTGGGTTGATTTCAGAATGTCGCTTTTGGTGATGGTACCTCACCGCTTAAGCATATTGCTAATGGACAAGAGTCACCTGCAAGTCACCGGGCTCCATCAGTCCAATTT
>NW_026999957.1:0-9368 GCF_036934945.1 Oncorhynchus masou masou
ATTCCTCTCTGCCTCCTTCTTTCCATCCTCTCCTCTTTTGACCTCACCCTCTCACCTTCCCCCCACTACAGCAGGCAATACGCCTCGACCCCATCTTTACTAGATGCTGTTCTTCCACTAAATCCTCATTGCAACTCCTCCAAGTCTCCGACCACTACCTTGTATCCTTTTTCCCTCTCGCCTCTCATCCAACACTTCCCACACTTCCCTTACTCGGATGGTATCGCGTCGTCCCAACCTTTCGCTCTCTCTCCCCGCTACTCTTCCTCTTCCATCCTATCATCTCTTCCCTCTGCCTCACCTTCTCCAACCTATCTCCTGATTCTGCCTCCTCAACCTCCTCTCTCTTCCCTTTCTGCATCCTTTGACTCTCTATGTCCCCTATCCTCCAGGCCGGCTCGGTCCCTCCCTCCCGCCGCTCCGTGGCTCGACGACTATTGCGAGCTCACAGAACAGGGCTCCGGGCAGCCGAGCGGAAATGGAGGAAAACTTCCGCCTCCCTGCGGACCTGGCATCCTTTCACTCCCTCCTCTCTACATTTTTTCCTCCTCTGTCTCTGCTGCTAAAGCCACTTTCTACCACTCTAAATTCCAAGCATCTGCCTCAACCCTAGGAAGCTCTTTGCCACCTTCTCCTCCCTCCTGAATCCCTCCTCCCCCCCCTCCTCCCTCTCTGCAGATGACTTCGTCAACCATTTTGAAAAAGAATTCGACGACATCCGATCCTCGTTGCTAAGTCAAACGACACCGCTGGTTCTGCTCACACTGCCCTACCCTGTGCTCTGACCTCTTTCTCTCTCTCTCCAGATGAAATCTCGCTTCTTGTGACGGCCGCCGCCCAACAACCTGCCCGCTTGACCCTATCCCCTCCTCTCTTCTCAGACCATTTCCGGAGACCCTTCTCCCTTACCTCACCTCGCTCATCAACTCATCCCTGACCGCTGGCTACGTCCCTTCCGTCTTCAAGAGAGCGAGAGTTGCACCCTTCTGAAAAAACCTACACTCGATCCCTCCGATGTCAACAACTACAGACCAGTATCCCTTCTTTCTTTTCTCTCCAAAACTCTTGAACGTGCCGTCCTTGGCCAGCTCTCCCGCTATCTCTCTCAGAATGACCTTCTTGATCCAAATCAGTCCCAGGTTTCAAGACTAGTCATTCAACTGAGACTGCTCTTCTCTGTATCACTGAGGCACTCCGCACTGCTAAAGCTAACTCTCTCCTCTGCTCTCATCCTTCTAGACCATCGTGGCTGCCTTCATACTGTGAACCATCAGATCCTCCTCTCCACCCTCTCCGAGTTGGGCATCTCCGGCGCGGCCCACGCTGGATTGCGTCCTACCTGACAGGTCGCTCCCTGCCAGGTGGCGTGGCGAGAATCTGTCTCCCCGCCACGCGCTCTCACCGCTGGTGTCCCCCAGGGCTCTGTTCTAGGCCCTCTCCTATTCTCGCTATACACCAAGTCACTTGGCTCTGTCATAACCTCACATGGTCTCTCCTATCATTGCTATGCAGACGACACACAATTAATCTTCTCCTTTCCCCCTTCTGATGACCAGGTGGCGAATCGCATCTCTGCATGTCTGGCAGACATATCAGTGTGGATGACGGATCACCACCTCAAGCTGAACCTCGGCAAGACGGAGCTGCTCTTCCTCCCCGGGGAAGGACTGCCCGTTCCATGATCTCGCCATCACAGTTGACAACTCCATTGTGTCCTCCTCCCAGAGCGCTAAGAACCTTGGCGTGATCCTGGACAACACCCTGTCGTTCTCAACTAACATCAAGGCGGTGGCCCGTTCCTGTAGGTTCATGCTCTACAACATCCGCAGAGTACGACCCTGCCTCACACAGGAACGGCGCAGGTCCTAATCCAGGCACTTGTCATCTCCGTCTGGATTACTGCAGCCGCTGTTGGCTGGGCTCCCTGCCTGTGCCATTAAACTCCTACAACTCATCCAGAATGCTGCAGCCCGTCTGGTGTTCAACCAGCCAAGTTCTCTCACGTCACCCTGCTCCTCCGCCCTCCACTGGCTTCCAGTTGAAGCTCGCATCCGCTACAAGACCATGGTGCTTGCCTACGGAGCTGTGGGGAACGGCACCGCAGTACCTCCAGGCTCTGATCAGGCCCTACACCCAAACAAGGGCACTGCGTTCATCACCTCTGGCCTGCTCCCGCTCTCCCTACCACTGGGAGGAGTACAGTTCCGCTCAGCCCAGTCAAAACTGTTCGCTGCTCTGGCCCCAATGGTGGAACAAACTCCCTCACGACGCCAGGACAGCGGAGTCAATCACCACCTTCCGGAGACACCTGAAACCCCACCTTTTTAAGGAATACCTAGGATAGGATAAAGTAATCCTTCCCCCCCCTTTAAATGATTTAGATGCACTATTGTAAAGTGGCTGTTCCACTGGATGTCATAAGGTGAATTCACCAATTTGTAAGTCGCTCTGGATAAGAGCGTCTGCCAAATGACTTAAATGTAATGTAAATGGATAGACATGTTATTATTACTACTTAGTGTGATGATGGTACTGTTATACTGTTAATATCATTATGACCTCATCATGTTGGTCTGACCCCTCTCTCTCTCTCTCTCTCTCTCTCTCTTTCTTTCTCTCTCTCTCTCCCCCCCCTCTTCTTTCTCTTTCTCTCTCTCTCTCTCTCTCCTGTTCTCTCTCTTTTTCTCCAAACAGCTTGACCTCTCCTCCAGTAATTGGCTGGGTCGTAACCTGTTTGCCAGGGGAAGAAATAAAGGAAGTCTATAAGGAGTTATCAAAGTAAATCTCCACAGTATCTCAACTTGGTGAGATATACTCTTTTACATTGCCTGTTAAATTTATTTAATTCAGAAAAATCCATTATTGGAATTGGCAATTGTTGATCCAGAATTTCACTTAATCTCTTGAATATCAATAGAATTGACTCCCAAATGATCTGTTCCTTTCCCCTATAGGACCCCATGATAGAGCCAGCCCTGACCAACATCAGATGGAGTCTGAAGAAGAAGAACCCTCCAAGAGGTTCATCAACCCCCAGCTGAAGAGACATTACACCAACGTCATGTCCCACAGGTACTGTACCCTGTATCCCACTTGACTCAATACCTGAACACCACTTTAACCCACTCTCTCTCATAATACAATACATTTTCTCACAGAGAGCTGTGCAGCTCTCCCAATGTAACTCAAAGTGGGTGTGTTCGTACGTGAGTGTGTGTGTGTGTGTGTGTGTGTGTGTGTGTGTGTGTGTGTGTGTGTGTGTGTGTGTGTGTGTGTGTGTGTGTGTGTGTGTGTGTGCGCGTGTGTGTGTGTCCAGGAAAAGGATCGAGGCCTACACGGCCTGGCTGCAGAGGTGGAAGACATTTTTCCAGGGAGTTATTGCCATACATGCCTTCCATCTCACCTCACAGGGGCGGCAGTGTAGCCTAGTGGTTAGAGCACTGGACTAGTAACCGAAAGGTTGCAAGTTCAAATACCTGAGCTGACAAGGTACAAAATCTGTCGTTCTGCCCCTGAACAGGCAGTTAACCCACTGTTCCTAGGCCGTCATTGAAAATAAGAATTTGTTCTTAACTGACTTGCCTAGTAAAATAAAGGTAAAATAAAAAATAAATAAAAAACAGGGTTCCCAGCCCATAATATCCCCAGTTATTGCCATACATGCTTCCATCTCACCTCACAGGGTTCCCAGCCCATATCCCCAGTTATTGCCATACAGGCCTTCCATCTCACCTCACAGGTTCCCAGCCCATATCCCCAGTTATTGCCATACAGGCCTTCCATCTCACCTCACAGGGTTCCCAGCCCATATCCCCAGTTATTGCCATACAGGCCTTCCATCTCACCCTCACAGGGTTCCCAGCCCATATCCCCAGTTATTGCCATACAGGCCTTCCATCTCACCTCACAGGGTTCCCAGCCCATATCCCCAGTTATTGCCATACATGCCTTCCATCTCACCTCACAGGGTTCCCAGCCCAGTATCCCCAGTTATTGGCATACATGCCTTCCATCTCACCTCACAGGGTTCCCAGCCCATATCTCCAGTTATTGCCATACAGGCCTTCCATCTCACCTCACAGGGTTCCCCAGCCCATATCCCCAGTTATTGCCATACAGGCCTTCCATCTCACCTCACAGGGTTCCCAGCCCATATCCCCAGTTATTGCCATACGAGCCTTCCATCTCACCACCACAGGGTTCCCAGCCCATATCCCCAGTTATTGCCATACAGGCCTTCCATCTCTCACAGGGTTCCCAGCCCATATCCCCAGTTATTGCCATACAGGCCTTCCATCCTCACCTCACAGGGTTCCCAGCCCATATCCCCAGTTATTGCCATACAGGCCTTCCATCTCACCTCACAGGGTTCCCAGCCCATATCCCCAGTTATTGCCATGACAGGCCTTCCATCTCACCTCACAGGGTTCCCAGCCCATATCCCCAGTTATTGCCATACAGGCCTTCCATCTCACCTCACAGGGTTCCCAGCCCATATCCCCAGTTATTGCCATACATGCCTTCCATCTCACCTCACAGGGTTCCCAGCCCATATCTCCAGTTATTGCCATACAGGCCTTCCATCTCCCTCACAGGGTTCCCAGCCCATATCCCCAGTTATTGCCATACAGGCCTTCCATCTCACCTCACAGGGTTCCCAGCCCATATCCCCAGTTATTGCCATACATGCCTTCCATCTCACCTCACAGGGTTCCCAGCCCATATCTCCAGTTATTGCCATACAGGCCTTCCATCTCACCTCACAGGGTTCCCAGCCCATATCCCCAGTTATTGCCATACAGGCCTTCCATCTCACCTCACAGGGTTCCCAGCCCATATCCCCAGTTATTGCCATACAGGCCTTCCATCTCACCTCACAGGGTTCCCAGCCCATATCCCCAGTTATTGCCATACAGGCCTTCCATCTCACCTCACAGGGTTCCCAGCCCATATCCCCAGTTATTGCCATACAGGCCTTCCATCTCACCTCACAGGGTTCCCAGCCCATATCCCCAGTTATTGCCATACAGGCCTTCCATCTCACCTCACAGGGTTCCCAGCCCATATCTCCAGTTATTGCCATACAGGCCTTCCATCTCACCTCACAGGGTTCCCAGCCCATATCCTCCAGTTATTGCCATACAGGCCTTCCATCTCACCTCACAGGGTTCCCAGCCCATATCCCCAGTTATTGCCATACAGGCCTTCCATCTCACCTCACAGGGTTCCCAGCCCATATCCCCAGTTATTGCCATACAGGCCTTCCATCTCATCCTCACAGGGTTCCCAGCCCATATCCCCAGTTATTGCCATACAGGCCTTCCATCTCACCTCACAGGGTTCCCAGCCCATATCCCCAGTTATTGCCATACAGGCCTTCCATCTCACCTCACAGGGTTCCCAGCCCATATCCCTTCCAGTTATTGCCATACAGGCCTTCCATCTCACCTCACAGGGTTCCCAGCCCAGGCCTTATCACCCAGGTTCCCAGCCCATATCCCCAGTTATTGCCATACAGGCCTTCCATCTCACCTCACAGGGTTCCAGCCCATATCTCCAGTTATTGCCATACAGGCCTTCCATCTCACCTCACAGGGTTCCCAGCCCATATCTCCAGTTATTGCCATACAGGCCTTCCATCTCACCTCACAGGGTTCCCAGCCCATATCCCCAGTTATTGCCATACAGGCCTTCCATCTCACCTCACAGGTTCCCAGCCCATATCTCCAGTTATTGCCATACAGGCCTTCCATCTCACCTCACAGGGTTCCCAGCCCATATCCCCAGTTATTGCCATACAGGCCTTCCATCTCACCTCACAGGGTTCCCAGCCCATATCCCCAGTTATTGCCATACATGCCTTCCATCTCACCTCACAGGGTTCCCAGCCCATATCTCCAGTTATTGCCATACAGGCCTTCCATCTCACCTCACAGGGTTCCCAGCCCATATCCCCAGTTATTGCCATACAGGCCTTCCATCTCACCATATCCCCAGTTATTTTACTTGGTTCCCAGCCCATATCCCCAGTTATTGCCATACAGGCCTTCCATCTCACCTCACAGGGTTCCCAGCCCATATCCCCCCAGTTATTGCCATACAGGCCTTCCATCTCCACCTCACAGGGTTCCCAGCCCATATCCCCAGTTATTGCCATACATGCCTTCCATCTCACCTCACAGGGTTCCCAGCCCATATCCCCAGTTATTGCCATACAGGCCTTCCATCTCACCTCACAGGGTTCCCAGCCCATATCCCCAGTTATTGCCATACATGCCTTCCATCTCACCTCACAGGGTTCCCAGCCCATATCCCCAGTTATTGCCATACAGGCCTTCCATCTCACCTCACGGGTTCCCAGCCCATATCCCCAGTTATTGCCATACAGGCCTTCCATCTCACCTCACAGGGTTCCCAGCCCATATCCCCAGTTATTGCCATACAGGCCTTCCATCTCACCTCACAGGGTTCCCAGCCCATATCCCCAGTTATTGCCATACAGGCCTTCCATCTCACCTCACAGGGTTCCCAGCCCTTATCCCCAGTTATTGCCATACAGGCCTTCCATCTCCTCACAGGGTTCCCAGCCCATATCCCCAGTTATTGCCATACAGGCCTTCCATCTCAGCCCATATCCCCAGTTATTGCCATAATTTCATCTCACCTCACAGGTTCCCAGCCCATATCCCCAGTTATTGCCATACAGGCCTTCCATCTCACCTCACAGGGTTCCCAGCCCTTATCCCCAGTTATTGCCATACAGGCCTTCCATCTCACCTCACAGGGTTCCCAGCCCATATCCCCAGTTATTGCCATACAGGCCTTCCATCTCACCTCACAGGGTTTCCCAGCCCATATCCCCAGTTATTGCCATACAGGCCTTCCATCTCACCTCACAGGGTTCCCCAGCCCATATCCCCAGTTATTGCCATACAGGCCTTCCATCTCACCTCACAGGGTTCCCAGCCCATATCTCCAGTTATTGCCATACAGGCCTTCCATCTCACCTCACAGGGTTCCCAGCCCATATCTCCAGTTATTGCCATACAGGCCTTCCATCCACTCACAGGGTTCCCAGCCCATATCCCCAGTTATTGCCATACAGGCCTTCCATCTCACCTCACAGGGTTCCCAGCTTCCATCTCACCTCGGTTCCCAGCCCATATTATTTGCCATACAGGCCTTCCATCTCACCTCACAGGGTTCCCAGCCCCATATCCCCAGTTATTGCAAGGAAAGGTGCAAACTTGTGGACACCTAAAAAGTAACATACTGCTCTGTAATGGGCATGTTGGTTTTTAAAATAACTCTTAGCACCCCACACTCCTGCTGAATAGTCCAAAACAGGACACACGCATGTCTGATAGAGTTTGGAGTACGTAGAATAACCAATATCTTTGAGTGTTTTTTGTTCTTCATAACTCCTCCAAGAACTCTACTTCCTGAGTCGGCCAGGGCTGATGTTCCGTATAGAAAGGTCATATGTTCATCAATCAGAAGACCCAAATATAATTGCTAGTAAACTCAAGAATGCCTTCACCAAAACAAAACTGAAAAGCACTTATCTTAGTAGCTGGTTTTCTAAAAGTCATTATCTGTGTTTTTGTCCTGGTTGATCATGAGTCTCCATATTTTACACCAATTGACTGCACATAATAACATGTTCTGCAGGTCTTGTTCAGTTTCTTCCATCTAAATAGTATCATCAGCATATAAAATGATTCTTAGCATTTCATCATCATATCTTACTCCAATATTTAACTGTGGGATATCTTTTGGAAAGTCATTTATAAATAAAGCAAACAAAGTCGGTGATAAGGCGTCTCCTTGATTTTGAAACCAGTCTGTACCATACTCATGAACCTGCACACAAGCAATTGATACTTTGTAAAGAGACTGGATTGCGTAATCAAATTTCCCTTCAACCTTGTCTTTAACAAACTATAGGTTAAAATATCCCTATTTACAAAATCATAAGCTTGGAAATCAATGAAACATGCAAAAGTAGGCTTCTCTTTGTGTAATCTATTTCTGATTATTGTACAGACCGAGAAGATTTGATCTGTACAAGCTGTGGATTTACCAAAACCATTTGTTCTTCCACCAGAATGTTTTGATCCTCCAAAATCGAATTAGCCTATGGTTGAGGATGGATGAAAATGTCATTTATAAACTGTAGTTAATTGACTTATGCCTCTATAGTTGTGGCACTCTTGGGTAATGTTGTGAAGATGTGGTAATGTGATTCACTCTAGACTTATACCAAGTGGACGGCAGTATACTGTACTCAAAACACATTGGGAGCAAATCATATAGGACGTCAATTCATTTAGGGGATTTTAAAACCTCATTGTGCAGTTCATCAATGCCAAACGCTTTCCCATTTTGTGCAGGGTCCATCACCTTCTTAACTCTGCCACAGAGAGCTCCTCATTTAAATATGAGTTACATATATCAGAGGGTTCTAACATTGTATTTTCCAGTTTAGTTTTCAGGGAACATATATATGTCTTTATAAAATTCTTCCTCAAAATATGCCACATTTTCATTACCTGAATAAACTAGCAAACCCCTTTCTCCCACTTTAAGTACCTGTGTAATATCAGAGTACCAGTGTTTTTCCAGGCCCAATTCAAGAACTGGATACATGTCCAATTATTTCCATGTCCAGTTATTGTTGTGGTTTCAGAGAGTGATTGACTAGGACTCTCTTTGTCTCTGTCTCTGTGAAGGACTCTGACTACCTGTCGTTCCACCTGTACGATGGCCAGTAGCGATAGTGACGATGAGGAGGACGCAGAGAAGGAGACTGCTCCAGCTATGACGAGATGAGAGGAAGAAGTCTGTCTGTCTGTCTGTCTGTCTGTCTGTCTGTCTGTCTGTCTGTCTGTCTGTCTGTCTGTCTGTCTGTCTGTCTGTCTGTCTGTCTGTCTGTCTGTCTGTCTGTCTGTCTGTCAGTCTTACTATCTGTCTGTCTGTCAGTCTTACTATCTGTCTATCTTACTGTCTGTCTGTAGGTCTGTCTATTTTACTGTTTGTCTGTCTGCCCCACTATTTTCATTCTTTTTTTCTCCATTCTTTTTTGTTGTAATCATGTTTCTTACATTAGGAGGGCTGCGAGCAGCTAACAAACCAGTGTGTGTGGACAGGAGGCGGAGGCAGAAGCAGGAGTATGTGACAGGGGTGTGGAAGGAACCCGATCTGGAGGGTAACAAACACACCATTTGACCATAGTAATTTAGTGAGTCATTCAAAAGCAGGATGTTCCAGTCAAGGATTGAAATAAAAGGAAGTCAAACAGTTCTGGTTTAGTAGGTAATGTCATGACTCATTGGATTTCTGGCTCATTAGTATTAAACCTGTTTCAT
>NW_026999958.1:0-9368 GCF_036934945.1 Oncorhynchus masou masou
TACACGGGAAACTGCCCTGCTCTACACATACACGGTATACTGCCCAAACCTGTTCTATACATACACGGTATACTGCCCAAACCTGCTCTATACATACATGGTATACTGCCCTGCTCTTTACATACACAATATACTGCCCAAACCTGCTCTATACATACATGGTATACTGCCCTGCTCTTTACATACACGATATACTGCCCAAACCTGCTCTATACATACACGATATACTGCCCAAACCTGCTCAATACATACATGGTATACTGCCCTGCTCTTTACATACACAATATACTGCCCAAACCTGCTCTATACATACACGATATACTGCCCAAACCTGCTCTATACATACATGGTATACTGCCCTGCTCTATACATACATGTTATACTGCCCAAACATGCTCTCTACATACATGGTATACTGCCCTTGTCTATACATACACGGTATACTCCCCTGCTCTACACATACACGGTATACTGCCCTGCTCTACACATACACGGTATACTGCCCTGCTCTACACATACACGGTATACTGCCCTGCTCTACACATACACTGTATACTGCCCTGCTCTACACATACACGGTATACTGCCCTGCTCTACACATACACTGTATACTGCCCTGCTCTACACATACACTGTATACTGCCCTGCTCTACACATACACGGTTATACTGCCCTGCTCTACACACACACGGTATACTGCCCTGCTCTACACACACACGGTATACTGCCCTGCTCTATACATACACGGTATACTGCCCTGCTCTACACATACACGGTTATACTGCCCTGCTCTACACACACACGGTATACTGCCCTGCTCTACACATACACGGTATACTGCCCTGCTCTACACATACACAGTATACTGCCCTGCTCTACACATACACAGTATACTGCCCTGCTCTACACATACACGGTATACTGCCCTGCTCTACACATACATGGTATACTGCCCAAACCTGCTCTATACATACACGGTATACTGCCCTGTTCTATACATACATGGTATACTGCCCTGCTCTATACACACATGGTATACTGCCCTGTTCTATACATACATGGTATACTGCCCTGTTCTATACATACACGATATACTGCCCTGTTCTATACATACATGGTATACTGTCCTGTTCTATACATACATGGTATACTGCCCTGCTCGATACATACATGGTATACTGCCCTGCTCGATACATACATGGTATACTGCCCTGTTCTATACATACATGGTATACTGCCCTGCTCGATACATACATGGTATACTGCCCTGCTCTACACATACACGGTATACTGTCCTGTTCTATACATACACTGTATACTGCCCAAACCTGCTCTATACATACATGGTATACTGTTCTGTTCTATAAATACACGGTATACTGCCCAAACATGCTCTATACATAAACAATATACTGCCCAAACCTGCCCTATACATACTCGATATACTGCCCAAACCTGCTCTATACATACACAATATACTGCCCAAACCCGCCCTATACATACACAATATATTGCTCAAACCTGCTCCATACATTCATGGTATACTGCCCTGCTCTATACATACACGGTATACTGCCCTGCTCTACACATACACTGTATACTGCCCTGCTCTACACATACACGGTTATACTGCCCTGCTCTACACATACACGGTTATACTGCCCTGCTCTACACATACACGGTATACTGCCCTGCTCTACACATACACGGTATACTGCCCTGCTCTATACACACACGGTATACTGCCCTGCTCTACACATACACGGGAAACTGCCCTGCTCTACACATACACGGTATACCGCCCTGCTCTATACATACACTGTATACTGCCCTGCTCTACACATACACGGTATACTGCCCTGCTCTACACATACACGGTATACTGCCCTGCTCTACACATACACGGTATACTGCCCTGCTCTACACATACACGGTATACTGCCCTGCTCTACACATACACTGTATACTGCCCTGCTCTACACATACACGGTATACTGCCCTGCTCTACACATACACGGTATACTGCCCTGCTCTACACATACACTGTATACTGCCCTGCTCTACACATACACGGTATACTGCCCTGCTCTATACATACACGGTATACTGCCCTGCTCTACACATACACTGTATACTGCCCTGCTCTACACATACACGGTTATACTGCCCTGCTCTACACATACACGGTTATACTGCCCTGCTCTACACATACACGGTATACTGCCCTGCTCTACACATACACGGGAAACTGCCCTGCTCTACACATACACGGTATACCGCCCTGCTCTATACATACACTGTATACTGCCCTGCTCTACACATACACGGTATACTGCCCTGCTCTACACATACACGGTATACTGCCCTGCTCTACACATACACGGTATACTGCCCTGCTCTACACATACACGGTATACTGCCCTCTTCTATACATACACAATATACTGCCCAAACCTGCTCTATACATACACTGTATACTGCCCTGCTCTACACATACACGGTATACTGCCCTCTTCTATACATACACGATATACTGCCCAAACCTGCTCTATACATACACGGTATACTGCCCTGCTCTTTACATACACGATATACTGCCCAAACCTGCTCTATACATACATGATATACTGCCCAAACCTGCTCAATACATACACGTTATACTGCCCTGCTCTTTACATACACAATATACTGCCCAAACCTGCTCTATACATACATGGTATACTGCCCTGCTCTATACATACATGTTATACTGCCCAAACATGCTCTCTACATACATGGTATACTGCCCTTGTCTATACATACACGGTATACTGCCCTGCTCTACACATACACGGTATACTGCCCTGCTCTACACATACACGGTATACTGCCCTGCTCTACACATACACTGTATACTGCCCTGCTCTACACACACACGGTATACTGCCCTGCTCTACACACACACGGTATACTGCCCTGCTCTATACACACACGGTATACTGCCCTGCTCTACACATACACGGGAAACTGCCCTGCTCTACACATACACAGTATACTGCCCTGCTCTACACATACACGGTATACTGCCCTGCTCTACACATACACTGTATACTGCCCAAACCTGCTCTATACATACACGGTATACTGCCCTGTTCTATACATACATGGTATACTGCCCTGTTCTATACATACATGGTATACTGCCCTGTTCTATACATACATGGTATACTGCCCTGTTCTATACATACATGGTATACTGCCCAAACCTGCTCTATACATACATGGTATACTGCCCTGCTCGATACATACATGGTATACTGCCCTGCTCTACACATACACGGTATACTGCCCTGCTCTACACATACACTGTATACTGCCCAAACCTGCTCTATACATACACGGTATACTGCCCTGTTCTATACATACATGGTATACTGCCCTGTTCTATACATACATGGTATACTGCCCTGTTCTATACATACATGGTATACTGCCCTGTTCTATACATACATGGTATACTGCCCTGCTCGATACATACATGGTATACTGCCCTGTTCTATACATACATGGTATACTGCCCTGTTCTAAACATACATGGTATACTGCCCTGTTCTATACATACATGGTATACTGCCCTGTTCTATACATACATGGTATACTGCCCTGTTCTATACATACATGGTATACTGCCCTGTTCTATACATACATGGTATACTGCCCTGTTCTATACATACACTGTATACTGCCCTGTTCTATACATACACTGTATACTGCCCAAACCTGCTCTATACATACATGGTATACTGCCCTGCTCTATACATACATGGTATACTGCCCTGCTCTATACATACATGGTATACTGCCCTGTTCTATACATACATGGTATACTGCCCTGCTCTATACATACATGGTATACTGCCCTGTTCTATACATACACTGTATACTGCCCAAACCTGCTCTATACATACATGGTATACTGCCCTGTTCTATACATACATGGTATACTGCCCTGCTCTATACATACATGGTATACTGCCCTGCTCTATACATACATGGTATACTGTCCTGTTCTATACATACGTGGTATACTGCCCAAACCTGCTCTATACATACATGGTATACTGCCCTGCTCTATACATACATGGTATACTGCCCTGTTCTATACATACATGGTATACTGCCCTGTTCTATACACACACGGTATACTGCCCTGCTCTATACATACACGGTATACTGCCCTGCTCTATACATACATGGTATACTGCCCTGCTCTATACATACACGGTATACTGCCCTGCTCTATACATACATGGTATACTGCCCTGTTCTATACACACACGGTATACTGCCCTGCTCTATACATACACGGTATACTGCCCTGCTCTATACATACACGGTATTCTGCCCAAACATGCTCTATACATAAACAATATACTTTCCAAACCTGCCCTATACATACTCGATATACTGCCCAAACCTGCTCTATACATACACAATCTACTGCCCAAACCCGCCCTATACATACACAATATATTGCTCAAACCTGCTCTATACATACATGGTATACTGCCCTGCTCTATACATACACGGTATACTGCCCAAACCTGCTCTATACATACATGGTATACTGCCCTGCTCTATACATACATGGTATACTGCCCTGTTCTATACATACACGGTATACTGCCCAAACCTGCTCTATACATACACGGTATACTGCCCTGCTCTATACATACATGGTATACTGCCCTGCTCTATACATACACGGTATACTGCCCTGTTCTATACATACACGGTATACTGCCCAAACCTGCTCTATACATACACGGTATACTGCCCTGCTCTATACATACATGGTATACTGCCCTGCTCTATACATACACGGTATACTGCCCTGCTCTACACATGCACGATTATGCCCTGCTCTGCATACCGCACGGATATGCTGCCCTGCTCTATGCACACACGGTCATGCTGCCCTGCTCTGCACATGCACTTGTATGCTGTATACTCTGTGCATTTACACGGTATACTGCCCTGCTCTACACATACACTGTATACTGCCCTGCTCTATACATACATCAAGGCACATATTAGCTGGAACAGTGACATCCAGCTAGTCAAGAAAATTCTCAGTGCCCTACCTATTTATCATAATAAATCAAATTTCACTTGGTATTATTTCACTCTGAGTTGATTGTGAGCATGTCGTGAACTCGCTGTCCTTTCCAGTTGATGAGCCTCGGTAGTAGTCTGCCTGATAAGATGTGTGTGTGTGTGTGCATCGACCCAGTGTTCCTGTCTAACCTGATGTCTTGGCGTGTGTGTGTGTCTCTTCACCTGCAGGTTGCGGCCAACACCCCCATTATGTACTCTCAGGAACTCTTCCAGCTCTCCCAGTATCTGCAGGTATGTAAGGAACAACAGTGACATCTACTGGCCACACACTGCTACTGCATGGCGGTGTGCTACTTATGCCTACTTAACTTTTTGAAGATTTGAACTGTTTGCTCTTGCAATCAGCGCTGTCTTATGCTGACTGGGACCCTATGTATTATTATGCTGACTGGGACCCTATGTATTATTATGCTGACTGGGACCCTACGATGCTGACTGGGACCCTACGATGCTGACTGGGACCCTACGATGCTGACTGGGACCCTATGTATTATTATGCTGACTGGGACCTGTATTATTATGCTGACTGGGACCCCTCGGTATTATTATGCTGACCGGGACCCTCCAGTGCTGACTGGACCCTACGTATTATTATGCTGACTGGGACCCTATGTATTATTATGCTGACTGGACCCTATGTATTATTATGCTGACTGGGACCCTATGTGCTGTGCTTTGACTAGGACCCCTCATGTGTTATGCTGACTGGGACCCTACGATGCTGACTGGGACCCTACGTATTATGCTGACTGGACCCTATGCATTATTATGCTGACTGGGACCCTATGTATTATTATGCTGACTGGGACCCTATGTATTTATTATGCTGACTGGGACCTATGTATTATTATGCTGACTGGACCTATATGTTATTATTATGCTGACTAGGACCCTACGTATTATGCTGACTGGGACCCTCGATGCTGACTGGGACCCTAAATGTTATTATGCTGACTGGGACCCTACGTATTATTATGCTGACTGGAACCCTATGTATTATTATGCTGACTGGGACCCTCGTATTATTATGCTGACTGGGACCCTACGCGTAATTATGCTGACTGGGACCCTATGTATTATTATGCTGACTGGGACCCTATGTATTATTATGCTGACTGGGACCCTACCATTATTATGCTGACTGGGACCCTACGTATATTATGCTGACTGGGACCCTATGTATTATTATGCTGACTGGAACCCTACGTATTATTATGCTGACTGGGGACCCTACGATGCTGACTGGGACCCTCACGTATTATTATGTGACTGGGACCCTACGATGCTGACTGGGACCCTACGTATTATTATGCTGACTGGGACCCTACGTATTATTATTATTATGCTGACTGGAACCCTACGATGCTGACTGGGACCCTACGTATTATTATGCTGACTGGGACCCTACGTATTATTATGCTGACTGGGACCCTATGTATTATTATGCTGACTGGGACCCTATGTATTATTATGCTGACTGGAACCCTACGATGCTGACTGGACCTATATATTATTATGCTAAGCTGGGACACCTCATTATTATGCTGACTGGGACCCTATGTATTATTATATGCATTGGGACCCTATATGTTATTAATATGGCTGGGACCCCTCATGTTATTATGCTGACTGGGACCCTTATATTGTTATGAAGCTGGGACCCTATGTATTGTGCGCTGTGGAACCCTCGATGCTGACTGGGACCCTATATATTATTATGCTGACTGGGACCCTATGTATTATTATGCTGACTGGGACCCTATGTATTATTATGCTGACTGGGACCCTACGATGCTGACTGGGACCCTATGTATTATTGTGCTGACTGGGACCCTACGATGCTGACTGGGACCCTATGTATTATTATGCTGACTGGGACCCTATGTATTATTATGCTGACTGGGACCCTATGTATTATTATGCTGACTGGGACCCTACGATGCTGACTGGGGCCCTATGTATTATTATGCTGACTGGGGCCCTACGATGCTGACTGGGACCCTATGTATTATTATGCTGACTGGGACCCTATGTATTATTATGCTGACTGGGACCCTATGTATTATTATGCTGACTGGGACCCTATGTATTATTATGCTGACTGGGACCCTACGTATTATTATGCTGACTGGGACCCTACGATGCTGACTGGGACCCTACGTATTATTATGCTGACTGGGACCCTACGATGCTGACTGGGACCCTATGTATTATTATGCTGACTGGGACCACACGTATTACGCATTAACTATGACTGGAATTTATCAGTATTATTCACATGACTAGGACCCTATGTATTATTATGCTAAATTTAAATCCACTATGCTAGTCACGTAATTGGCAGATGTACTTAGGTGTGGCTGTGCTTGTGTTCCTAACTCCACTGCAGTCTAACATCTCACAACAATACACATACCTAAACTAAAATAAATTGAATTAAGTCAAATTTAAATATTAGGACGAGCAATGTTGTAGTGGCATTGACTAAATACAGTGGAATAGAATACCGTATATACATATGAAATGAGTCAAGCAGTATGTAAACATTATTAAAGTGACTAGTTAGTAAATACAGTAGAATAGAATACCGTATATACATATGAGATGAGTAAAAGCAGTATGTAAACATTATTAAAGTTACCAGTGTTCCATTATTAAAGTGACCAGTGATTCCATGTCTATGAATATGGGGCAGCAGCCTCTATGGTTCAGGGTTAAGTAACTGGGTGGGTAGCCTTCTAGTGGTGGCTATTTAACAGTCTGATAGCTTTGACATAGAAGCTGTTTTTCAGTCTCTCGGTTCCAGCTTTGATGCACCTGTGCCTGACCTCGACTTCTGGATGATAGCGGGGTGAACAGGCAGTGGCTCGGGTGGTTGTCATTGATTGTTTTGGCCTTCCTGTGACATCAGGTGCTGTCGGTGTCCTGGAGGGCTGGTAGTTTGCCCCCGGTGTGCAGACCACACTACCTTCTGGAGAGCCCTGCGGTTGTGGGTGGTGCAGTTGCCGTACCAGGCGGTGATACAGCCCCACAGAATGCTCTCAATGGTGCATCTATAAAAGTGTCTGAGGTTTATAGGTGACAAGCCATACTTCTTCAGCCTCCTGAGGTTGAAGAGGTGCTGTTGTGCCTTCTTCACCACGCTGTCTGTGTGGGTGGACCATTTCAGTTTGTCAGTGATGTGTATGCTGAGGAACTTGAATCTTTCCACCTTCTCCACTGCTGTCCCGTCGATGTGGATAGGGGGCGTGCTCCCCCTGCTCTTCCCAGAAGTTCACGATCAGCTCCTTCATTTTGTTGACGTTGAGAGAGTGAGAAGTTATTTTCCTGGCCCCACTCTGCCAGGGTTCTGACCTCCTCCCTGTAGGCTGTCTCTTCATTGTTGGTAATCAGGCCTACTACTGTTGTCGTCTACAAATTTGATTGAGTTGGAGGTGTGCATGGCCACGCAGGCATGGGTGAACAGGGAGTACAGGAGGGGGCTGAGCACGCACCCCTGTGTTGAGGATCAGCAAAGTGGAGGTGTTGTTTCCTACCTTCACCACCTGGGGGCGGCCCATCAGGAAGTTCAGGACCCAGTTGTACCAGGCGGGTTGCAGACCCAGTGCCCTGAGTGTAAAAATGAGCTTGGAGGGTACTATGGTGTTGAAGGCTGAGCTATAGTCAATGAACAGTGTTTTGTTGTAGGTATTCCTCTTGTCCAGATGGGATAGGGCAGTGTGTAGTGGGATTGCAACGTCTGTGGACTTATTGGGGTGGTATGCAATTTGAAGTGGGTCTAGGGTGTCAGATAAGGTGAAGGTGATTTGATCCTTGACTAGCCTCTCAAAGAACTTCATGATGACAGAAGTGAGTGCTACGGGGTTAGTAATTTAGTTCAGTTGCCTTTGCTTTCTTGGGTTCAGGAACAATGTTGTCCATCTTGAAGCAAGTGGGGTTTGCAGACTGGGATAGGGAGCGATTGAATATTTCTGTAAACACTCCAGCCAGCTGGTCTGCGCATGCTCTGAGGACGCTGCTAGGGATGCCGTCTTGGCCTGCAGCCCTGCGAGGGTTAACACTCTTAAATGTCTTACTCACTTCGGCCATGGAGAACGAGATCTCACAGTCCTCGGGAGTGGACCGCGTCGGTGGCACTGTGTTATCCTGAAAGCGGGTGAAGGTGTTTAGTTTGTCCGGAAGCAAGACGTCAGTGTCCGTTAGTGGCTGGT
>NW_026999959.1:0-9365 GCF_036934945.1 Oncorhynchus masou masou
TAAAATGTCTGTCTATCTAGCTCCCGCTGTTGTTTCCTACCGCGTTAACTGAAGCACATGGCCCGAAGCCACACAGGCTAAATGCCACAGCACATTCCCCTACTGGGAGCTCACAGGAGATCCTCCAAAATGTCACATTTTATACAGATAACACCAAACAAACTCCAGGGGAAAACAACTGCCAACACGGTCTGCTTGTCTCTCCTTTCAGATCCGCCTTTTACTAATCCACCAAATGTAAATGACCTTGATATTAGAGCTATGGTGAAGGTCTCACAGTTAGAGAAGGAGATCTGATTGTGTAGCGATGAGGTGGCCATGTTGTTTAGCGAAAGACAGAGAGATTCAGAAAGGTCTGAGAGAGAATTTTTCAATATGTGTGTGTGTGTGTGTGTGTGTGTCTGTGTATATGTGTGTGTCTGTGTGTCTGTGTGTCTGTGTGTGTGTATGTGTGTCTGTTGCGTGTGTGTGTGTGTTTGTCTCTGTTTATATTGGTTTATCATTAGCTTTTTGCAGAGGCAGCAGCTACTCTTCTCAGGTTTCACAACGAAACCCAAAACACTGATACAGTGATAGACAAGGACAGTCAGACACGTTAAAACACAGCGATATACAAACAGTGCAAAGAATGAATAATGTGTGCCTTGTGTCTGTGTGTCATTCCACAGCTCTGAGATGATGTTTTATCCATATAAGGTCATGTTATTCCACAGCTCTGAGATGATGGTTTATCCATATAAGGTCATGTTATTCCACAGCTCTGAGATGATGGTTTATCCCTCCACAGCTCTAGATGATGTCATATAAGGTCATATTCCACAGCTCTGAGATGATGTTTTATCCATATAAGGTCATGTTATTCCACAGCTCTGAGATGATGTTTTATCCATATAAGGTCATGTTATTCCACAGCTCTGAGATGATGTTTTATCCATATAAGGTCATGTTATTCCACAGCTCTGAGATGATGTTTTATCCATATAAGGTCATGTTATTCCACAGCTCTGAGATGATGCTTTATCCATATAAGGTCATGTTATTCCACAGCTCTGAGATTATGTTTTATCCATATAAGGTCATGTTACTGTGGCTCTGTATATTACAGTGTGTTTGTGTGAATATGTTTTGGGGGATTTGGGATTTGGGTGTCGTGTATAATTTGTTTGTTTTGGATTCCTGGCAATGTAAATAGTTTGTTTTTATGCTTGTTTGACTATTCCTCTTTTGTTTGTTGATATTTGTTAATACATTTTTTTTAAAGAATAGAACAAGAGATGCCGTGAAGAGACCCCTGGTGGCATGTCTGGTATGTATGTCTGGTATGTATTGCTGGTATGTATTGCTGTCTGAGCTGTACGGTATTTCATAATGCAGACAATTTGGCATTTTTATCACAGTAATATTACTCATAAAATCTAGAAGAGAACCAGTTCATTTCTCATCAACCACCAACCAGGAAAGGCAGGAGAGACTGGCAGGAGAGACTGGCAGGAGAGACTGGCAGGAAAGACTGGCAGGAGAGACTAGAATGCATGTTGTTGCTGTTAGTTCTGCACGTGCACAAGGGCAAGGTGTGTCTCCTGCCAGTCTTTCACAAGGGCAAGGTGTGCTGCTCTGTTCTTGAGCCAGCTGTAGCTTTTAAGTCTTTATTTTCAACACTTGACCATATTACCGGACAGTAATCAAGATGGGACAAGATCAGAGCCTGGAAAACTACTACGGTGGGTTTTTTTGTGTATAACGTAACATTAATAACATACATACCACTCCCCATTCATCACAACAACTTTGTCAATATGACTTCATCATGATGATTGACCACCATGTTCTACCTAGCTTCCTCAATGTGGTCAAAGGTCACACCATTTATTCATTTATTTTATTTATTTATTCACACCGATCTCTAGTGGAGGTTTAGTTTTAGATCTATTTAAAACCAGTTTATTATGAATCACCCATTCTGATATGAGAATGTGAAGGGGGGGGGGGGGGGGGGGTAGAGGAGACGGACAGGAGAAGAGGGGATCGTTTGGGAATCAGGTGGGATCGAATAAAACAGGGAAACAACATGAGGGAATCTGGGGTAACTGGAAAACAATACAGACTAAGTGTTAGAATATGGAATGAGTGGGGATTGACTTTAGTGGGGATTGAATATAGAAGTCTGATGGGATCGTACAAAGCTAATGAACGATCAGACTTTTTCAGAAATAATCAGAAACAGCTTGATTCGAAGGAGACGAGGACATATCTTTCAGAGATTAAGTTAGGAGTACAGGTTGATAGAAGGCTGTAGTGCATTCTGGGGATGTAACAGAGTTGGCCCTGGGTCCTGTAAAGGTACAGGGGGAACAGGGTAGAGGCAGAGGGAACAGGGTAGAGGTACAGGGGGACCAGGGTGGAGGTACGGGGGGAACAGGGTAGAGGTACAGGGGGAACAGGGTAGAGGTACAGGGGGACCAGGGTAGAGGTACAGGGGGACCAGGGTAGAGGTACAGGGGGACCAGGGTAGAGGCAGAGGGACCAGGGTAGAGGTACAGGGGGAACAGGGTAGAGGCAGAGGGACCAGGGTAGAGGTACAGGGGGAACAGGGTAGAGGTACAGGGGGACCAGGGTAGAGGTACAGGGGGACCAGGGTAGAGGTACAGGGGACCAGGGTAGAGGTACAGGGGGACCAGGGTAGAGGCAGAGGGACCAGGGTAGAGGTACAGGGGGACCCAGGGTAGAGGTACAGGGGGACCCAGAGGGAACAGGGTAGAGGTACAGGGGACCAGGTAGAGGTACAGGGGGACCAGGGTAGAGGAGGGGGCAGAGGGTACAGGGGACCAGGTAGGGTAGAACAAGATAGAGGTACAGGGGAACAGGGTAGAGGTACAGGGGGACCAGGGTAGAGGTACAGGGGGACCAGGGTAGAGGTACAGGGGGACCAGGGTAGGGTAGGGGGAGGGTAGAGGTACAGGGGGAACAAGATAGAGGTACAGGGGGAACAGGGTAGAGGTACAGGGGACCAGGGTAGAGGTACAGAGGGGGACCAGGGTAGAGGTACAGGGGGACCAGGGGTACAGGGGGAGGTACAGGGGGACCAGGGTAGAGGTACAGGGGGACCAGGGTAGAGGTACAGGGGGACCAGGGTAGAGGTACAGGGGGACCAGGGTAGAGGTACAGGGGACAGCACATGGGGACCCAGGGTAGAGGTACATGGGGACCAGGGTAGAGGTACAGGGGGACCAGGGTAGAGGTACAGGGGGACCCAGGGTAGAGGTACAGGGGGACCAGGGTAGAGGTACAGGGGGACCAGGGTAGGGGGACCAGGGTAGAGGCAGAGGGAACAGGGTAGAGGTACAGGGGGACCAGGGGGACCAGGGTAGAGGCAGAGGGAACAGGGTAGAGGTACAGGGGGACCAGGGTAGAGGTACAGGGGACCAGGGTAGAGGTACAGGGGGACCAGGGTAGAGGTACATGGGGACCAGGGTAGAGGTACATGGGGACCAGGGTAGAGGAGGGGGACCAGTAGGTACATGGGGACCAGGGTAGAGGTACATGGGGAACAAGATAGAGGTACAGGGGGAACAGGGTAGAGGTACAGGGGGACCAGGGTAGAGGCAGAGGGACCAGGGTAGACAGGGGGACCAGGGTAGAGGTACAGGGTAGAGGCAGAGGGACCAGGGTAGAGGTACAGGGGGACCAGGGTAGAGGTACAGGGGGACCAGGGGTAGAGGTACAGGGGGACCAGGGTAGAGGTACAGGGGGACCAGGGTAGAGGTACAGGGGGACCAGGGTAGAGGCAGGGGGACCCAGAGGGAACAGAGGTAGGGGGAGGTACAGGGGGACCAGGGTAGAGGTACAGGGACCAGGGTAGAGTAGGGGGAGGCAGAGGGAACAGGGTAGAGGTACAGGGGGACCAGGGTAGAGGTACAGGGGGACCAGGGTAGAGGTACAGGGGGACCAGGGTAGAGGTACATGGGGACCAGGGTAGAGGTACATGGGGACCAGGGTAGAGGTACAGGGGGACCAGGGTAGAGGTACAGGGGGACCAGGGTAGAGGCAGAGGGAACAGGGTAGAGGTACAGGGGGAACAAGATAGAGGTACAGGGGGAACAGGGTAGAGGTACAGGGGGACCAGGGTAGAGGCAGAGGGACCAGGGTAGAGGTACAGGGGGACCAGGGTAGAGGTACAGGGGGACCAGGGTAGAGGCAGAGGGAACAGGGTAGAGGTACAGGGGGACCAGGGTAGAGGTACAGGGGGACCAGGGTAGAGGTACAGGGGGACCAGGGTAGAGGTACAGGGGGACCAGGGTAGAGGTACAGGGGGGACCAGGTAGAGGTACAGGGGGACCAGGGTAGAGGCATGGGGACCAGGGTAGAGGCAGAGTGGTAGGGTAGAGGTACAGGGGGACCAGTAGAGGCAATAGGGACCAGGGTAGAGGTACAGGGGGACCAGGGTAGAGGTACAGGGGACCAGGGTAGAGGCAGAGGGAACAGGGTAGAGGTACAGGGGAAACAGGGTAGAGATAATGATGATGGTGATCAAATAATGGTGATGCTGGTGTTGGTGTTGCTGGTGTTGGTGCTGCTGGTGTTGGTGCTGCTGGTGTTGGTGCTGCTTGTGTTGGTGCTGCTTGTGTTGGTGCTGCTGGGGATGGTGCTGCTAGAGTTGGGGCTGCTGGGGATGGTGGGGTTGAGGCTGGTGATGGTGGGGATATTGCTGCTTGTGTTGGTGCTGCTGGTGTTGGTGCTGCTGGGGTTTGGGCTGCTCGAGTTGGGCCTGCTGGGGATGGTGGGGTTGGGGCTGATGCTGCTGGGGTTTGGGCTGATGCTGCTGGGGTTGGGGTTAGGGCTGATGCTGCTGGGGTTGGGGTTAGGGCTGATGCTGCTGGGGTTGGGGTTAGGGCTGATGCTGCTGGGGTTGGGGCTGATGCTGCTGGGGTTGGGGTTAGGGCTGATGCTGCTGGGGTTGGGGTTAGGGCTGAAGCTGCTGGGGTTAGGGTGGGCTGATGCTGCTGGGGTTGGGGTTAGGGCTGATGCTGCTGGGGTTGGGGTTAGGGCTGATGCTGCTGGGGTTGAGGTTAGGGCTGATGCTGCTGGGGTTGAGGTTAGGGCTGATGCTGCTGGGGTTGGGGCTGATGCTGCTGGGGTTGGGTTAGGGCTGATGCTGCTGGGGTTGGGGCTGATGCTGCTGGGGTTAAGGCTGATGCTGCTGGGGTTGGGGTTGGAGCTGATGCTGCTGGGGTTGGGTTAGGGCTGATGCTGCTGGGGTTGGGGTTAGGGCTGATGCTGCTGGGGTTGGCGGTTGAGGGCTGATGCTGCTGGGGTTGGGGTTAGGGCTGATGCTGCTGGGGTTGGGGTTAGGGCTGATGCTGCTGGGGTTGGGGCTGATGCTGCTGCTGGGGTTGGGTTAGGGCTGATGCTGCTGGGGTTGGGGCTGATGCTGCTGGGGTTGGGGTTGGGGCTGATGCTGCTGGGGTTGGGTTAGGGCTGATGCTGCTGGGGTTGGGGTTAGGGCTGATGCTGCTGGGGTTAGGGCTGATGCTGCTAGGGTTGGGGCTGATGCTACTGGGGTTGAGGTTAGGGCTGATGCTGCTGGGGTTGGGGCTGATGCTGCTGGGGTTGGGGTTGGGGCTGATGCTGCTGGGGTTGGGTTAGGGCTGATGCTGCTGGGGTTGGGGTTAGGGCTGATGCTGCTGGGGTTAGGGCTGATGCTGCTAGGGTTGGGGCTGATGCTACTGGGGTTGGGGTTAGGGCTGATGCTGCTGGGGTTGGGGCTGATGCTACTGGGGTTGGGGTTGGGGCTGATGCTACTGGGGTTGAGGTTAGGGCTGATGCTTCTGGGGTTGGGGTTAGGGCTGATGCTGCTGGGGTTGGGGTTAGGGCTGATGCTGCTGGGGTTGGGGTTAGGGCTGATGCTTCTGGGGTTGGGGTTAGGGCTGATGCTGCTGGGGTTGGGTTAGGGCTGATGCTGCTGGGGTTGGGGTTAGGGCTGATGCTGCTGGGGTTGGGGTTAAGGCTGATGCTGCTGGGGTTGGGTTGGGGCTGATGCTGCTGAGGTTGGGGTTAGGGCTGATGCTGCTGGGGTTGGGGTTAGGGCTGATGCTGCTGGGGTTGGGGCTGATGCTGCTGGGGTTAAGGCTGATGCTGCTGGGGTTGGGGTTAAGGCTGATGCTGCTGGGGTTAGGGCTGATGCTGCTGTTGGGGCTGATGCTGCTGGGGTTGGGTTAGGGCTGATGCTGCTGGGGTTGGGGTTAGGGCTGATGCTGCTGGGGTTAGGGCTGATGCTGCTGGGGTTGGGGTTAGGGCTGATGCTGCTGGGGTTGGGTTAGGGCTGATGCTGCTGGGGTTGGGGTTAGGGCTGATGCTGCTGGGGTTAGGGCTGATGCTGCTGGGGTTGGGGTTAGGCTGATGCTGCTGGGGTTGGGTTAGGGCTGATGCTGCTGGGGGTTGGGGTTAGGGCTGATGCTGCTGGGGTTGGGGTTAGGGCTGATGCTGCTGGGGTTGGGGCTGATGCTGCTGGGGTTGGGGTTAGGGCTGATGCTGCTGGGGTTGGGGTTAGGGCTGATGCTGCTGGGGTTAGGGCTCTCACAGAAACGTGAATCTCCTGCAGCGCTGTTACACTTATTTGACTTTCTCTCTTTCTTTTTCTCTCGTTTCCTCTCTCTGTTTCTCTTTCTTTTTCTCTCTCTTTCTGTTTCTGCTTGGGTTGGTCTGCTGCTGCTGGGTCGCTTCTGTTTCTGCTGGTTTTCGCTCTCCTGCTGCTGCTCTCTCACTCTCGATCTCTCCTGTTGTCTGGTGTCCTCTCTCTGTTGCTGCTGTTCTTGGTCTCTCCATTTCTGTTTCTCTTGCTTTTCTTCTCTCTTCGTCTCTCTCTCTGCTTCCTTCTCTCTCTCTTTCTCTCTGCTTCCTTCTCTCTCTTTCCTCTCTGCTTCCTTCTCTCTCTCTTTCTCTCTGCTTCTCTTCTCTCTCTTCCTCTCTGCTTCCTTCTCTCTCTCTTCTCTTCCTTCTTCTGCTTCCTTTCTCTCTCTTCTTTCTCTCTGCTTCCTCTCTCTCTCTCTCTTCTCTCTGCTTCCCTTCTCTCTCTCTCTTTCTCTCTGCTTCCTTCTCTCTTCTTTCTCTTCTCCCTTCTCTCTCTCTTTCTCTCTGCTTCCTTTCTCTCTCTCTTTCTCTCTGCTTCCTTCTCTCTCTCTTTCTCTCTGCTTCCTTTCTCTCTCTCTCTCTCTCTGCTTCACTCCTTCGTCTCTCTCTTTCGCTTCGTTTCTTCTCTCTCTTCTCACTTCTGCGTCTTCCTCTTCACTCGTCTGCTTTTCACTTCGTCTTCACTTCTCTGCTCTCTTCTTTCTCTCTTCGTTTCTCTTCTGCTTCCTTGCTCTCTCTCTTCCTCTCTGCTTCCTCTCTTTCTCTCCTCTTTCTCTCTCTTCTTTCTCTCTGCTTCTCTTTCTCTCTGCTTTCTCTCTCTTCTCTTTCTTCTCTGCTTCCTCTTTCTCTCTTTCGCTTCGTTTCTCTTTCTTGTCTCTCTTTCTCTCTGCTTCCTTCTCTCTCTTTCTCTCTGCTTCATTCTCTCTCTCTCTCTCTCTCTCTCTCTCTCTCTCTCTCTCTCTCTCTCTCTCTCTCTCTCTCTTGTCCATCCATTTAGTGAGAGATGCCTTGAACTCTTGCTGTCCTGTTTCACTCCTTGGATTTTCGGAAAACCATCATTTTTGTTCTTACTGAGATTCCCTGTCAGGGCCTGGGGTCTGAATCTGTGCAGAACATCTAGGTACACATCAGGTGACGCACTTTCTTCTTATCCAATTCCAGTAAACCTAAAATAAGTAAATACCAAATAATAAAATAAGTAAACCTGTTCTATTCTGTGCGAGAAATAAATATTCCAAACATAGTCGGGGAAAGTTGTGAAATTCGATAGATCCCAAATTAATACCACCGCTAGTATAAAAACACCTTTTAAAAGCAATGAGGTTGATGCCACAGATCAGAACGTTTATCTTGAAATGTTGATCAACTGTTAGGCTATTTCTTCACACTATAAGCGCAGCGATGTGCACACGGGCAGAAGGATAGAAGCGAGAATGTTTCAAAATGCCATCAATTAGCGGGAAAACACCGTTCTCAAAAAAGTAACCGCAAACGCGATTGATTATTGATTATTGATTATACATGTAATGCTTTTATTACAAAGGTGCCTTTTAATGGTTAAAATGATCTTCCCCAAAGTGAAACTCATGTGCCTCTTATGTATGCCAGTTAGGCATATTATAACATATCGTAACATATCGTAACATATCGTAACATATTATAACATATCGTAACATATCGTAACATATCGTAACATATCGTAACATATCGTAACATATTATAACATATCGTAACATATTATAACATATCGTAACATATTATAACATATCGTAACATATCGTAACATATCGTAACATATCGAAGTATCATATATATTGAACATATCGTAACATATCATGACATATCGTAACATATTATAACATATCGTAACATATCGTAACATATCGTAACATATCGTAACATATCGTAACATATCGTAACACGGGTTGTAAAGTGGATTCATCTGCTTCATTTTAATATTTGGTCACTTTAGTTGTGATACAATCCTTATCAAAACATATGGGCCTATGGGCCAGGCTACATCAGGTGTGCTACTATGATCTTTTTTTAAACACATAAAAAAGAAGAAGCTGGCAATGTTTTCTGCACACGAGCTGGGCATCATTCACAATGGAGAGATGGTGATGGAGATGAGATATGGTGATGGAGAGATGGTGATGGAGATATGGTGATGGAGATGAGATATGGTGATGGAGATCTGGAGATATGGTGATGGAGAGATGGTGATGGAGATGAGATATGGTGATGGAGATATGGTGATGGAGAGATGGTGATGGAGAGATGGTGATGGAGAGATGGTGATGGAGATGAGATATGGTGATGGAGAGATGGTGATATGGTGATGGAGAGATGGTGATGGTGATATGGTGATGGAGAGATGGTGATGGAGATGAGATATGGTGATGGAGATCTGGAGATATGGTGATGGAGAGATGGTGATGGAGATGAGATATGGTGATGGAGATATGGTGATGGAGAGATGGTGATGGAGAGATGGTGATGGAGAGATGGTGATGGAGATGAGATATGGTGATGGAGAGGATGGATGATATGGTGATGGAGATATGGTGATGGAGATGAGATATGGTGATGGAGAGATGGTGATGGAGAGATGGTGATGGAGAGATGGTGATATGGTGATGGAGAGATGGTGATGGAGAGATGGTGATATGGTGATGGAGAGATGGTGATGGAGAGATGAGCGATGGAGGAGATCTGGTGATATGGTGGATGGAGAG
>NW_026999960.1:0-9365 GCF_036934945.1 Oncorhynchus masou masou
GCTCTGCCTATTCCCCCCACCCACACTGGCTCTGCCTATTCCCCCATCCACACTGGCTCTGCCCTATTCCCCCCACCCACACTGGCTATGCCTATTCCCCCACCCACACTGGCTCTGCCTATTCCCCACCCACACTGGCTCTGCCCTATTCCCCCCACCACACTGGCTCTGCCCTATTCCCCCCACCCACACTGGCTCTGCCTATTCCCCACCCACACTGGCTCTGCCTATTCCCCCACCCACACTGGCTCTGCCTATTCCCCCCACCCACACTGGCTCTGCCTATTCCCCCACCACACTGGCTCTGCCTATTCCCCCACCCACACTGGCTATGCCTATTCCCCCCCCACCCACTGGCTATGCCTATTCCCCACCAACACTGGCTATGCCTATTCCCCCACCCACACTGGCTATGCCTATTCCCCCACCCACACTTGCTATGCCTATTCCCCCACCCACACTGGCTATGCCTATTCCCCACCCACACTGGCTCTGCCTATTCCCCACCCACACTGGCTCTGCCTATTCCCCCCACCCACACTGGCTCTGCCCTGTTCCCCCCACCCCACTGGCTATGCCCTATTCCCCCACCCACACTGGCTCTGCCTATTCCCCCCACCCACACTGGCTCTGCCTATTCCCCCATCCACACTGGCTATGCCTATTCCCCCACCCACACTGGCTCTGCCTATTCCCCCCCCCTCTGCCTATTCCCCCACCCACACTGGCTATGCCTATTCCCCCCACCCACACTGGCTCTGCCGATTCCCCCACCCACACTGCCATGCCTATTCCCCCACCCACACTGGCTCTGCCATTCCCCCACCCACACTGGCTCTGCCTATTCCCCCACCCACACTGGCTATGCCTATTCCTCCCACCCACACTGGCTATGCCTATTCCCCCACCCACACTGGCTATGCCTATTCCCCCACCCACACTTGCTATGCCTGTTCCCCCACCCACACTGGCTATGCCTATTCCCCCCACCCACACTTGCTATGCCTATTCCCCCCACCTACACTGGCTATGCCCTGTCACGCCCCACACACACTTGCTATGCCTATCTCCCCCACCCACACTTGCTATGCCTATTCCCCCCATCCACACTTGCAATGCCTATTCCCTCCACCCACACTTTCCCATGCCTATTCCCCCCACACCACACTTGCTATGCATATTCCCCCCATCCACACTTGCAATAACCATTCAACCACCCACACTTGCTATGCCTATTCCCCCCATCCACACTTGCAATGCCTATTCCCCCCCCACCCACACTTGCTATACCTATTCCCCCATCCACTCTTGGCTATGCCTATTCCCCCCACCCACAATCCACTTGCTATGCCTATTCCCCCATCCACACCTTGCTATGCCTGTTCCATCCACACTGCTATGCCTGTTCCCCCCACCACACTCCACTTGCTATGTCTATTCCCCATCACACTTGGTATGCCTATTCCCCCATCCACACCCTGCAATGCCTATTCCCCCACCAACACTCCACTTGCTATACCTATTCCCCATCCACACTCCACATGCTCTGCATATTCCTCCATCACACTTGCCATGCCTATTCCCCATACACACTCCACATGCTCTACATATTCCCCCATCCACACTCCACATGCTCTGCATATTCCCTCCATCCACACTTGCTATGCCTATTCCCCCATACACACTCCCATGCTCTACATATTCCCCCATCCACACTCCACATGCTCTGCATATTCCTCCATCCACACTTGCTATGCCTATTCCCCATACACACTCACATGTCTGCATATTCCCCCCATCCACACTTGCTATGCCCCCTGTTCCACTCCATCACACTTGCACATGCCTGTTCCCCCATACACACTCCACATGCTCTGCATATTCCTCCATCCACACTTGCTATGCCTATTCCCCCCATACACACTCCACATGCTCTACATATTCCCCCATCCACACTCCATGCTCTACATATCCCCCCATACACACTCCACATGCTCTACATATTCCCCATCCACACTCCACATGCTCTGCATATTCCCTCCATTCACACTTGCTATGCCTATTCCCCCATACACACCCACATGCTCTACATATTCCCCCATCCACACTCCACATGCTCTGCATATTCCCTCCATCCACACTTGCTATGCCTATTCCCCCATACACACTCCACATGCTCTACATATTCCCCCCATCCACACTCCACATGCTCTGCATATTCCCTCCATCCACACTTGCTATGCCTATTCCCCCATACACACTCCACATGCTCTGCATATTCCCCCCATCCACACTTGCTATGCCTATTCCCTCCATCCACACTTGCTATGCCTATTCCCCCATACACACTCCACATGCTCTGCATATTCCCTCCATCCACACTTGCTATGCCTATTCCCCCATACACACTCCACATGCTCTACATATTCCCCCCATCCACACTCCACATGCTCTACATATTCCCCCCATACACACTCCACATGCTCTACATATTCCCCCCATCCACACTCCACATGCTCTGCATATTCCCTCCATTCACACTTGCTATGCCTATTCCCCCATACACACTCCACATGCTCTACATATTCCCCCCATCCACACTCCACATGCTCTACATATTCCCCCCCCATCCACACTCCATATGCTCTGCATATTCCCCCCCATCCACACTTGCTATGCCTATTCCCCCATACACACTCCACATGCTCTACATATTCCCCATCCACACTCCACATGCTCTGCATATTCCCTCCATCCACACTTGCTATGCCTATTCCCCCATACACACTGCTATGCCTATTATACACACTCCACCCCGTATATTCCCCCCATCCACACTTGCTATGCCTATTCCCCCATACACACTCCATGCTCTGCATATTCCCCCATCCACACTTGCTATGCCTATTCCCCCATACACACTCCACATGCTCTACATATTCCCCCCATCCACACTCCACATGCATATTATCCACACTCCACATGCTCTGCATATTCCCTCCATTCACACTTGCTATGCCTATTCCCCCCCCACACTCCCACACCTATTTCCCATCCACACCACATGCTGCATATTCCCTCCATTCACACTTGCTATGCCCCCCATACACACTCCACATGCTCTACATATTCCCCCCATCCACACTATTCATATTCCCCATCCACACTCCATATACTCTGCATATTCCCCCATCCACACTTGGCCCTATTCCCCATCCACACTCCACATGCTCCATATTCCTCCATCCACACTTGCTATGCCTATTCCCCCATACACACTCCACCACATTCCCCCCATCCACTTGCTGCATATTCCTCCATCCACACTATATTCCCCCATCCACACATGCCTTATTCCACATCCACTTGCTATACCTATTCCCCCCATCCACACTCCACATGCTCTGCATATTCCTCCATCCACACTTGCTATGCCTATTCCCCCATACACACTCCACATGCTCTACATATTCCCCCCATCCACACTCCACATGCTCTGCATATTCCCTCCATCCACACTTGCTATGCCTATTCCCCCATACACACTCCACATGCTCTACATATTCCCCCCATCCACACTCCACATGCTCTGCATATTCCCTCCATCCACACTTGCTATGCCTATTCCCCCATACACACTCCACATGCTCTGCATATTCCCCCCATCCACACTTGCTATGCCTATTCCCTCCATCCACACTTGCTATGCCTATTCCCCCATACACACTCCACATGCTCTGCATATTCCCTCCATCCACACTTGCTATGCCTATTCCCCCATACACACTCCACATGCTCTACATATTCCCCCCATCCACACTCCACATGCTCTACATATTCCCCCCATCCACACTCCACATGCTCTGCATATTCCCTCCATTCACACTTGCTATGCCTATTCCCCCATACACACTCCACATGCTCTACATATTCCCCCCATCCACACTCCACATGCTCTACATATTCCCCCCATCCACACTCCATATGCTCTGCATATTCCCCCCATCCACACTTGCTATGCCTATTCCCCCATACACACTCCACATGCTCTACATATTCCCCCATCCACACTCCACATGCTCTGCATATTCCCCCATCCACACTCCACATGCTCTACATATTCCCCCATCCACTCTCCATATGCTCTGCATATTCCCCCCATCCACACTTGCTATGCCTATTCCCCCATACACACTCCACATGCTCTACATATTCCCCCCATCCACACTCCACATGCTCTGCATATTCCCTCCATCCACACTTGCTATGCCTATTCCCTCCATCCACACTTGCTATGCCTATTCCCCCATACACACTTGCTATGCCTATTCCCCCATACACACTCCACATGCTCTGCATATTCCCTCCATCCACACTTGCTATGCCTATTCCCCCATACACACTCCACATGCTCTACATATTCCCCCCATCCACACTCCACATGCTCTACATATTCCCCCCATCCACACTCCATATGCTCTGCATATTCCCCCATCCACACTTGCAATGCCTATTCCCCCCACCCACACTCCACTTGCTATACCTATTTCCCCCATCCACACTCCACATGCTCTGCATATTCCCTCCATCCACACTTGCTATGCCTACTCCCCCATACACACTTGCAATGCCTATTCCCCCCACCCACACTCCACTTGCTATACCTATTTCCCCCATACACACTCCACATGCTCTACATATTCCCCCCATCCACACTCCACATGCTCTGCATATTCCCTCCATCCAAACTTGCTATGCCTTCTCCCCCCCACCCACACTCCACTTGCTATACCTATTCCCCCCATACACACTCCACATGCTCTGCCTATTGCCCCCATCCACACTTGCTATGCCTATTGCCCCCATCCACACTTGCTATGCCTATTGCCCCCATCCACACTTGCTATGCCTATTGCCCCCACTCTACTTGCTATGACTATTCCCCCCCATCCACACTTGCTATGCCTATTGCCCCCATCCACACTTGCTATGCCTATTGCCCCCACTCCACTTGCTATGACTATTCCCCCCATCCACACTTGCTATGACTATTGCCCCCACTCCACTTGCTATGCCTATTCCCCCCATCCACACTTGCTATGCCTATCCCCCCATCCACACTTGCTATGCCTATTCCCCACCATCCACACTTGCTATGCCTATTCCCCCCATCCACACTTGCTATGCCTATCCCCCCATCCACACTTGCTATGCCTATTCCCCACCATCCACACTTGCTATGCCTATCCCCCCCATCCACACTTGCTATGCCTATTCCCCACCATCCACACTTGCTATGCCTATTCCCCCCATCCACACTTGCTATGCATATTATCCACACTTGCCCTATTCAACCACCCACACTTGCTATGCCTATTCCCCCCATCCACACTTGCAATGCCTATTCCCCCACCCACACTTGCTATGCCTATTCCCCCCATCCACACTTGCTATGCCTATTCCCCCCACCCACAATCCACTTGCTATGCCTATTCCCCCCATCCACACTTGCTATGCCTATTCCCCCATCCACACTTGCTATACCTATTCCCCCCACCCACACTCCACTTGCTATGCCTATTCCCCCCATCCACACTTGGTATGCCTATTCCCCCATCCACACTTGCAATGCCTATTCCCCCACCCACACTCCACTTGCTATACCTATTCCCCCCATCCACACTCCACATGCTCTGCATATTCCCTCCATCCACACTTGCTATGCCTATTCCCCCATACACACTCCACATGCTCTACATATTCCCCATCCACACTCCACATGCTCTGCATATTCCCTCCATCCACACTTGCTATGCCTATTCCCCCATACACACTCCACATGCTCTACATATTCCCCCCATCCACACTCCACATGCTCTGCATATTCCCTCCATCCACACTTGCTATGCCTATTCCCCCATACACACTCCACATGCTCTGCATATTCCCCCCATCCACACTTGCTATGCCTATTCCCTCCATCCACACTTGCTATGCCTATTCCCCCATACACACCCACATGCTCTGCATATTCCCTCCATCCACACTTGCTATGCCTATTCCCCCATACACACTCACATATACTACATATTCCCCCATCCACACTCCCATGCCTACATATTCCCCCATACACACTCCACATGCTCCACATATTCCCCCATCACACACTCCATGCTCTGCATATTCCCTCCATTCACACTTGCTATGCCTATTCCCATACACACTCACATGCTCTACATATTCCCCATCCACACTCCACATGCTCTGCATATTCCCTCCATCCACACTTGCTATGCCTATTCCCCCCATACACACTCCACATGCTCTACATATTCCCTCCATCCACACTCCCATGCTCTGCATATTCCCTCCATCCACACTTTATGCCTATTCCCCCATACACACTCCACATGCTCTGCATATTCCCCCCATCCACACTTGCTATGCCTATTCCCTCCATCCACACTTGCTATGCCTATTCCCCCCATACACACTCCACATGCTCTGCATATTCCTCCATCCACACTTGCTATGCCTATTCCCCCATACACACTCCACATGCTCTACATATTCCCCCCATCCACACTCCACATGCTCTACATATTCCCCCCATACACACTCACATGCCTCTACATATTCCCCATCCACACTCCACATGCTCTGCATATTCCTCCATTCACACTTGCTATGCCTATTCCCCCATACACACTCCCATGCTCTACATATTCCCCCATCCACACTCCATGCTCTGCATATTCCCCCATCCCACACTCCCATATGCTCTGCATATTCCCCCCATCCACACTTGCTATGCCTATTCCCCCATACACACTCCACATGCTCTACATATTCCCCCATCCACACTCCACATGCTCTGCATATTCCCTCCATCTACACTTGCTATGCCTATTCCCCATACACACTTGCTATGCCTATTCCCATACACACTCCACATGCTCTGCATATTCCCCCCATCCACACTTGCTATGCCTATTCCCATACACACTCATGCTCTGCATATTCCCTCCCATCCACTTGCTATGCCTATTCCCCCCATACACACTCCCATGCTCTACATATTCCCCATCCACACTCACATGCCCTCTACATATTCCCCCCATCCACACTCCACATGCTCTGCATATTCCCTCCATTCACTTGCTATGCCTATTCCCCCCACCCACACTCCACTTGCGATCCCTATTTCCCCATCATCCACACTCCACATGCTCTGCATATTCCTCCATCCACACTTGCTATGCCTATTCCCCATACACACCCCACATGCCTACATATTCCCCCCATCCACACTCCACATGCTCTGCATATTCCCTCCCATCCACACTTGCTATGCCTATTCCCCATACACACTCCACATGCTCTGCATATTCCCCATCCACACTTGCTATGCCTATTCCCTCCCATCCACACTTGCTAAGTGCCTATTCCCCCATACACACTCCACATGCTCTGCATATTCCTCCATCCACACTTGCTATGCCTATTCCCCCATACACACTCCACATGCTCTACATATTCCCCCCATCCACACTCCACATGCTCTACATATTCCCCCATCCACACTCCACATGCTCTGCATATTCCCTCCATTCACACTTGCTATGCCTATTCCCCATACACACTCCACATGCTCTACATATTCCCCCATCCACACTCCACATGCTCTACATATTCCCCATCCACACTCCATATGCTCTGCATATTCCCCCATCCACACTTGCTATGCCTATTCCCCCATACACACTCCACATGCTCTACATATTCCCCATCCACACTCCACATGCTCTGCATATTCCCCCCATCCACACTCCACATGCTCTACATAATTCCCCATCCCTCTCCATATGCTCTGCATATTCCCCATCCACACTTGCTATGCCTATTCCCCCATACACACTCAACATGCTCTACATATTCCCCCCATCCACACTCCACATGCTCTGCATATTCCTCCATCCACACTTGCTATGCCTATTCCTCCATCCACACTTGCTATGCCTATTCCCCCATACACACTTGCTATGCCTATTCCCCCATACACACTCACATGCTCTGCATTATTCCCTCCATCCACACACTTGCTATACTATTCCCCCATACACACTCACATGCTCTGCATATTCCCCATCCACACTCCACATGCTCTACATATTCCCCCATCCACACTCCATATGCTCTGCATATTCCCCCATCCACACTTGCAATGCCTATTCCCCCACCCACACTCCACTTGCTATACCTATTTCCCCCATCCACACTCCACATGTCTGCATGTTCCTCCATCCACACTTGCTGTTTACTCCCCCATACACACTTGCAATGCCTATTCCACCCACCCACACTCCACTTGCTATACCTATTTTCCCCATACACACTCCACATGCTCTACATATTCCCCCATCCACACTCCACATGCTCTGCATATTCCCTCCATCAAAACTTGCTATGCCTTCTCCCCCCACCCACACTCCCACTTGCCATACCTATTCCCCCCATACACACTCATGCTCTGCCTATTGCCCCCATCCACACTTGCTATGCTATTGCCCCCATCCACACCTCTACTATGCCTATTGCCCCCATCCACACTTGCTTCTATGCCTATTGCCCCACTCTTACTTGCTATGACTATTCCCCCCATCCACGCGCTGTGCCTCATTGCCCCCATCCACACTTGCTATGCCCTATTGCCCCCACTCCAATTTGCTATGTTCTTCCCCCATCCACACTTGCTATGACTATTGCCCCACTCCTTGCTATGCCTATTCCCCCCATCCACACTTGCCATGCCTATCCCCCCATCCCTTGCTATGCCTCATTCCCCACCATCCACACTTGCTATGCCTATTCCCCCCATCCACACTTCATGCCTATCCCCCCATCCACACTTGCTATGCCTATTCCCCACCATCACACTTGCTATGCCTATCCCCCATCCACACTTGCTATGCCTATTCCCCACCATCCACACTTGCTATGCCTATTCCCCCCATCACACTTGCTATGCCTATTCCCCCATCCACACTTTGCTATGCCTATCCCCCCATCCACACTCTATGCCTATTCCCCACCATCCACACTTGCCATGCCTATTCCCCCATCACACTTGCTGCCTATTCCCCCACCATCCACACTTGCTATGCCTATCCCCCCATCACACTTGCTATGCCTATTCCCCCATCCACACTTGCTATACCTATTCCCCATCCACACTTGCTATGCCTATCCCCCATCCACACTTGCCATGCCATATTCCCCACCATCCACACTTGCTATGCCTATTCCCCACCATCCACACTTGCTATGCCTATCCCCCCATCCACACTTGCTATACCTATTCCCCC
>NW_026999961.1:0-9361 GCF_036934945.1 Oncorhynchus masou masou
AGGGAGGAGAGGGAGAGAGGAGGAGAGGAGGAGAAGGAGAGGGAGGGAGAAGAGGGAGGAGAGGGAGGAAGAGGGAGGAGAGGGAGAAGGGAAGAGGGAGAAGAGGGAGAGAGAGAGGAGGAGAGGGAGAAGAGGGAGGAGAGGGAGAAGAGGGAGGAGAGAGGGAGGAGAGGGAGAAGAGGGAGGAGAGGGGAGAGAGGGAGAGAGAGGGAGGAGAGAGGGAGGAGAGAGGGAGAAGAGGGAGGAGGGAGGAGAGGGAGAAGAGGGAGGAGAGGGAGAGAGGAGGGAGAGAGAGGGAGAAGAGGGAGGAGAGGGAGGAGAAGGAGAAGAGGGAGAAGAGGGAGGAGAGAGAGAGAGAAGAGGAGAAGAGGGAGGAGAGGGAGGAGAGGGAGAAGAGGAGGAGAGGGAGGAGAGGGAGGAGAGGGAGAAGAGGAGAAGAGGGAGAGAGGGAGAAGAGGGAGGAGAGGGAGGAGAGGGAGGGAGAGGGAGGAGAAGGAGAAGAGGGAGGAGAGGGAGAAGAGGGAGGGAGAGGGAGGAAGAGGGAGGAGAGGGAGAAGAGGGAGGAGAAGAGGGAGGGAGAAGAGGAGAGAGGGAGAAGAGGGAGGGAGAGGGAGAAGAGGGAGGAGAGGGAGAAGAGAGGAGGAAGAGGGAGAAGAGGGAGAAGAGGGAGGAGAGGGAGAAGAGGAGGAGAGGGAGAAGGGAAGAGGAGAGGAGAGAGGGAGGGAGAAGAGGGAGGAGGAGGGAGAAGAGGAGGAGGAGGAGAGGGAGAAGAGGGAGGAGAGGGAGAAGAGGGAGGAGAGGGAGGAGAAGGAGAAGAGGGAGGAGAGGAAGAGAGAGGGAGAAGAGGGAGAGAGAGGGAGGAAGAGGAGAGGGAGAGGGAGAAGAGGAGAGAAGAGGGAGAAGAGGGAGAAGAGGGAGGAGAGAGGAGAAGAGGAGGGAGGAAGAGGGAGGAGAAGGAGGAGAGGGAGAAGAGGGAGAGAGAGAGGGAGGAGAGGGAGAAGAGGAAGAGGGAGGAGAAGGAGAAGAGGGAGGAGAGGGAGAAGAGGAGGAAGAGAAGAAGAGAAGAGAGAGAAGAGGGAGGAGAGGGAGAAGAGGGAGAGAAGGAGAGAGGGAGAAGAGGGAGAAGAGGAGAAGAGGAGGGAGAGGGAGAAGAGGAGGAGAGGGAGAAGAGGGAGGAGAGGGAGAGAGGAGAAGAGGAAGAGGAGGAGGGAGAGAGGGAGAGGGAAGAGAGGAGGGAGAAGAGGGAGGAGAGGGAGGAGAGGGAAAGAAGGAGGAGGAGAAGGAGGAAGAGGGAGGAGAGGGAGAAGGAGGGAGAAGGAGGGAGAGAAGGAGGAGAGGGAGGAGAGGGAGAAGAGGAGAGAGGGAGGAGAGGAGGAAGAGGAGGAGAGGGAGGAGAGAGAGGGAAAAGAAGGAGGAGGAGAGGAAGGAGAGGGAGAAGAGGGAGAGAAGGAGAGAGGGAGAAGAGGGAGGAGAGGGAAAAGAAGGAGGGAGGAGAGGGAGGAGAGGGAGAAGAGGGAGGAGAAGGAGGAGAGGGAGAAGAGGGAGAAGAGGGAGAAGAGGGAGAAGAGGGAGGAGAAGGAGGAGAGGGAAAAGAAGGAGAAGAGGGAAAAGAAGGAGAAGGAGGAGAGGGAGAAGAGGGAGGAGAGGGAGGAGAAGGAGGAGAGGGAAAAGAAGGAGAAGAGGGAAAAGAAGGAGAAGGAGGAGAGGGTTGGATAGAACTGATGTCAAGTGAGTCTGAAAAATGTTGCATTCTTTCGTTATAGACATGCCTGTGTGGCGAATGCTCATATCCATAGCGGTTGAGGAAAGTGTTTAGAGAAATAAAACTGACGCTTAGCTTTTTCCCCACAGCTGCTAGTGTCCTACCACTATGACGAGGTAGAAAGATCAGCGTTTGACATCAAATAAATATGAAATTGATACGACCAGACAAAAGAAAAACACATAAAAGAGTAGACTCCAGAGAAAAGATTATTTCACACTGACCGAACCTTACTGACAGGTGTTCTTAAATAAAAGAGATTGCATTGTGGGGAAAGGCGTGATTATGTGGCAGCGCTGGCAGGACATGCGTGTTAGATCTTGGCTGTGATGGAGGCGTTGTATGCAGGATCTCTGTGTGAATCCCCCTACTACTTAGAACCCAGACATTCCTGTCCTTAGGGTGTGTGAGAGAGAGAGAGAGAGAGAGAGAGAGAGAGAGAGACAGAGGAGAGGGAGAAGAGGAGAGAGAGAGAGAAAGGAGGAGAGAGAGAGAGAGAGAGAGAAGAGAAGGAGAAGAGAGAGAGAGAGAGGAGAAGAGAGAAGAAGAGAGAGAAGAGAGAAGAGGGAGGAAAGAGAGAGAGAGGGGAGAAAGAAGAAGAGAGAGAGAAGAGAGAGAAAGAGAGAGAGAGAAGAGAAGAGAAGAGAAGAGAAGAGAGAGAGAAGAAAGAGAGGAGAAGAGAAGAGGAAGAGAAGAGAGAGAGAGAGAGAGAAGAGAAGAGAGAGAGAAGAGAGAGAGAGAAAGAGAGGGAGAAGAGGTGAGAGAAGAAGAGAGAAGAGGAGAAGAGAAAGAAGAGAGAGAAGAGAAAGGAGAAGAGTGTGTGTGTGTGTGTGGAGAAGAGGTGTGTGGTGTGTGTGTGTGTGTGTGTGTGTGTGTGTGTGTGTGTGTGAGAGAGAGAGTTGCAGGGACCCAGTGTTAATACTGCAAGTACAATTCCATCTTCAATAACTGCTGAAATGGTAACATCCCAAAATAACAGGGCGTGTATTAGACTTCATAAGATACAGACGGCGTCATCAAAGTAGCTGTCATTACTCATTTAAATATTACCTTCTGGTTACCATTATTAAAGCCAAAAATCACGATCACGACAATATGCTGTGTGTACTCTCATTTTCATATTTAAAATATACTTATATGATTAAGTATATTAAGACTTAGGCTCAGTCTACCATCACTAACTGTGTTCGACACTATACAAGCTCAGGTCAGGTACTGCATAGTAGATGGAGCTGAAGCCTATAGAGCAGACAAGAGTGACGTGGGAAGGGAGGAGGAGAACGGGAGGGAGGGAGAGCGGAGGAGATGAGAACGGAGGAGAGGAGAACGGAGAGAGGAGAATGGAGGGAGGAGGGCGGAGGAGATGAGAAAGGAGGAGGAGGGCGGAGGAGGGAGACGGAGGAGATGGAGCGGGGAGAGGAGAATGGAGGAGATGAGGAAGCAGAGAGGAGAATGGAGGAGAACGGAGATGAGAATGGAGGAAAGGAGAAGGGGTTGGATCATCTTCTCTTGGACACCACCAGAACAAAGACTGCTGTTAAGTACCGCAGAGCGAAGATGAGAATGAGAGGGAGGGAGGAGGGAGTGAGGGGAGGGGGAGGGAGGGAGGGAGGGGGAGGGGGAGGGAGGGAGGGGAGGGGGGAGGGGGAGGGGGGGAGGGAGGGAGGGGGAGAAAGGCCAAAGGCCTGAGAATACTACTGGAGTGGTTGGCATAGGAGAACTCTTGGGTAAGCACCAGCCTCGCTCAGAGCTTACTGTCAGGTGTTTTGCCTATTGACAGAGTGGCACCACATGTCCAAGCACAAAGAGAGTGTGTGGACATTGCCATAGTAACCAAGCAGGGGACCAGACCTGGGGTGGGGGGGGGTGGGGCAGAGTGAGACAGACAGAGAAGGAGAGAGAGAGGAACATAGATGTATAGGGAGAGAAAATAAATAAAGAGAAACAGAGAAAACGAGAGGGAGATTTAAATATATATATATATATTTGACATGTAACCTTCCTTTAACTAGGCAGAGAAAGAGAGGGAGGGAGAGAGGGAGAGAGAAAAAGAGAGTCCTGCAACAAAACTCTACCATCAGGCAAAAGAAAAACACCCTGGTCCACAAATACTGTCACAACCTCTGGGCTACCAGCCTACTCCCTCCTCCTCTCACACAGAGTATTTAGCCTGACCGGTGTTGAAAGCAACAGGTTGTTATCATTAACTGGGCTTGGCTTGGTTTGGAGTCCATGCAGACTGATGAATTGTGCGTCTATCAGCATGCTCCTACGACTGAGACACAGAGTGGACACAATAGCAGGGAGAGGCCTATCCCTGGGTTATCTCTGGTCTGGTACTCAGTACAGGTCACTACCATGTCCCTGGGTTATCTCTGGTCTGGTACTCAGTACAGGTCACTACCATGTCCCTGGGTTATCTCTGGTCTGGTACTCAGTACAGGTCAATACTCATGTCCCTGGGTTATCTCTGGTCTGGTACTCCAGTACAGGTCACTACCAATCTCTGGTCTGGTACTCAGTACAGGTCACTACCATGTCCCTGGGTTATCTCTGGTCTGGTACTCAGTACAGGTCAATACCATGTCCCTGGGTTATCTCTGGTCTGGTACTCAGTACAGGTCACTACCATGTCCCTGGGTTATCTCTGGGTCTTACTCAGTACAGTCACTACCATGTCCCTGGGTTATCTCTGGTCTGGTACTCAGTACAGGTCACTACCATGTCCCTGGGTCTGTCTGGTACTCAGTACAGGTCACCAATCTCTGTCTGGTACTCAACTGGGTCACTACCATGTCCCTGGGTTATCTCTGGTCTGGTACTCAGTACAGGTCACTACCATGCAAATCTCTGGTCTGGATGGGGTCACTACCATGTCTGGTTATCTCTGGTCTGGTACTCAGTACAGGTCACTACCATGTCCTGGGTTATCTCTGGTCTGGTACTCAGTACAGGTCACTACCATGTCCCTGGGTTATCTCTGGTCTGGTACAGTACAGGTCACTACCATGTCACTGGGTTATCTCTGGTCTGGTACTCAGTACAGGTCACTACCATGTCCCTGGGTTATCTCTGGTGTGGTACTCAGTACAGGTCACTACCATGTCCCTGGGTTATCTCTGGTCTGGTACTCAGTACAGGTCACTACCATGTCCCTGGGTTATCTCTGGTCTGGTACTCAGTACAGGTCACTAACATGTCACTGGGTTATCTCTGGTCTGGTACTCAGTACAGGTCACTACCATGTCACTGGGTTATCTCTGGTGTGGTACTCAGTACAGGTCACTACCATGTCACTGGGTTATCTCTGGTGTGGTACTCAGTACAGGTCACTACCATGTCACTGGGTTATCTCTGGTGTGGTACTCAGTACAGGTCACTACCATGTCACTGGGTTATCTCTGGTCTGGTACTCAGTACAGGTCACTACCATGTCCCTGGGTTATCTCTGGTCTGGTACTCAGTACAGGTCACTACCATGTCCCTGGGTTATCTCTGGTCTGGTACTCAGTACAGGTCACTACCATGTCCCTGGGTTATCTCTGGTCTGGTACTCAGTACAGGTCACTACCATGTCCCTGGGTTATCTCTGGTCTGGTACTCAGTACAGGTCACTACCATGTCCCTGGGTTATCTCTGGTCTGGTACTCAGTACAGGTCACTACCATGTCCCTGGGTTATCTCTGGTCTGGTACTCAGTACAGGTCACTACCATGTCCCTGGGTTATCTCTGGTCTGGTACTCAGTACAGGTCACTACCATGTCCCTGGGTTATCTCTGGTCTGGTACTCAGTACAGGTCACTACCATGTCCCTGGGTTATCTCTGGTCTGGTACTCAGTACAGGTCACTACCATGTCCCTGGGTTATCTCTGGTCTGGTACTCAGTACAGGTCACTACCATGTCCCTGGGTTATCTCTGGTCTGGTACTCAGTACAGGTCACTACCATGTCCCTGGGTTATCTCTGGTCTGGTACTCAGTACAGGTCACTACCATGTCCCTGGGTTATCTCTGGTCTGGTACTCAGTACAGGTCACTACCATGTCACTGGGTTATCTCTGGTCTGGTACTCAGTACAGGTCACTACCATGTCACTGGGTTATCTCTGGTCTGGTACTGTGCAGGTCACTGAAACTACAAGGGTGTCATGACACAGTGCACACTGGCACTGTATCTCAAATAGCACCCTGTTCCCTTTATGATGCACTACGTTTGACCAGGGCCCATAGGACGTAGTGCACAATATGGGGTACCATCTGGGACGAATCCTTGGTATTCAAGTATGAATCATCTGTGTCCATAGCGAAGTGCTGCCGTGATCTCCTACAGCTGAAACGGCTACAGGTGTTCTCCCGGGCGTGAAACAGAAATAAGTGTAACAGTATAATTTTAAACCGTCCCTCGCCCATACCCGGGCGAACCAGGGACCTTCTGCACACATCAACAACTGACACCCACGAAGCATCGTTACCCATCGCTCCACAAAAGCCACGGCCCTTGCAGAGCAAGGGGAACTACTACTTCAAGGTCTCAGAGCAAGTGACGTCACCGATTGAAACGCTATTTAGCGCTCACTGCTAACTAAGCTAGCCGTTTCACATCCGTTACATAAGCTAAAGTTGAAATCAAATACTACAAGGTGGTTTTACGAGTCTCGACATCTATACACGGCATCGTTGAGGCGCAATACTGGACATTTAAAAATAAATAAATAATAATAACGTGGGCCTCCCGGGTGGCGCGGTGGTTAAGGGCGCTGTACCGCAGCGCCAGCTGTGCCATCAGAGTCCCTGGGTTCACGACCGCGACGTCCGTGGGGCGACGCACAAATTGGCCTAGCTTCGTCCGGGTTAGGGAGGGTTTGGCCGGTAGGGATATCCTTGTCTCATCGCGCACCAACAACTCCTGTGGCGGGCCGGGCGCAGTGCGTAACCAAGGTCGCCAGGTGCACGGTGTTTCCTCCGACACATTGGTGCGGCTGGCTTTCGGGTTGGATGGGCGCTGTGTTAAGAAGCAGTGTGGCTTGGTTGGGTTGTGTATCGGAGGACGCATGACTTTCAACCTTAGTCTCTCCCGAGCCCGTACGGGAGTTGTAGCGATGAGACAAGATAGTAGCTACTAACAATTGGATACCACGAAAAAGGGGTAAAATTAAAACATTATTTTTTTTAAATGTAAAACAAATGTAAATAAATAATAATAGTAATGGTGGTTTTACTAAAAGTCATAATAAATCAATTCATATTGTGTTTTGTCACATGCGCTGAATACAACAGGTGTAGCTGTACCGTGATAATGCTGAATACAACAGGTGTAGACTGTACCGTGATAATGCTGAATACAACAGGTGTAGCCGTACCGTGATAATGCTGAATACAGCAGGTGTAGACTGTACCGTGATAATGCTGATACAACAGGTGTAGACCATACAGTGATAATGCTGATACAACAGGTGTAGACCGCACCGTGATAATGCTGAATACAACAGGTGTAGACCATACAGTGATAATGCTGAATACAACAGGTGTAGACCATACAGTGATAATGCTGAATGCAACAGGTGCAGCCGTACCGTGATAATGCTGAATACAACAGGTGTAGACCGTATACAACAGGTGTAGACTGTACCGTGATAATGCTGAATAAAACAGGTGTAGACCGTACCGTGATAATGCTGAATACAACAGGTGTAGACCGTACCGTGATAATGCTGAATACAACAGGTGTATACCGTACCGCGATAATGCTGGATACAACAGGTGTAGACCGTACCGTGATAATGCTGATTGCAACCGGTGTAGACTGTACCGTGATAATGCTGAATACAACAGGTGTAGACTGTACTGTGATAATGCCGATACAACAGGTGTAGACCGTACAGTGATAATGCTGAATGCAACAGGTGTAGACCGTACCGCGATAATGCTGAATACAACAGGTGTAGACCGTACTGTGATAATGCTGAATGCAACAGGTATAGACCTACCGTGATAATGCCAAATACAACAGGTGTAGACCGTACAGTGATAATGCTGAATGCAACAGGTGTAGACCGTACCGCGATAATGCTGAATACAACAGATGTATACTGTACTGTGATAATGCTGAATGCAACAGGTGTAGACCTACCGTGATAATGCCAAATACAACAGGTGTAGACCGTACTGTGATAATGCTGAATACAACAGGTGTAGACCATAAACAACAGGTGTAGACCGTATACAACAGGTGTAGACCGTACTGTGATAATGCTTACTTACGAGTCCCGAACCAACAATGCAGAATTTTTTAATTAAGTAAGTTAGCAAAATTTGCTCAACTAAAAGAAATATAGTAACACAATAAAATAACAATAATGATGCTATATACAAGCGGTACTGGTACCGATATGACTCAATATTCAGTTTCAGATGTAATACAAGTTGAATAACAACTAATAAAATGCCTCAGGTTGTGTGATCCGTGTTTTAATGTTAATAGCCATTAAATATATTTGCATAATGGACGAGTGTCTTGCCTCACCTACTAATGCATCAATTTATATTTTAAGGAAGCACCTCTCCTCCTGTTTTTGAGCACAAGTCTAGCTTTCCGCTTATCTTCTGGCTGAAAGAAAGACAGATTGACAAAGAATTTAGATCAGCAGTAACAGTCTGGAACACCTGTAAGTAACATCTCCTGAACCTCTATAGTGCTGAACCTCTATAGTGCTGCACCTCTATAGTACTGAACCTCTATAGTGCTGAACCTCTATAGTGCTGAACCTCTATAGTGCTGAACCTCTATAGTGCTGAACCTCTATAGTGCTGAACCTCTATAGTGCTGAACCTCTATAGTGCTGAACCTCTATAGTGCTGAACCTCTATAGTGCTGAACCTCTATAGTGCTGAACCTCTATAGTGCTGAACCTCTATAGTGCAGAACCTCTATAGTGCTGAACCTCTATAGTGCTGAACCTCTATAGTGCTGAACCTCTATAGTGCTGCACCTCTATAGTGCTGAACCTCTATAGTGCTGAACCTATATAGTGCTGAACCTATATAGTGCTGAACCTCTATAGTGCTGAACTCTATAGTGCTGAACCTCTATAGTACTGAACCTCTATAGTGCTGAACCTCTATAGTTCTGAACCTCTATAGTTCTGAACCTCTATAGTGCTGAACCTATATAGTGCTGAACCTCTATAGTGCTGAACCTCTATAGTGCGGAACCTCTATAGTGCTGAACCTCTATAGTGCTGAACCTCTATAGTGCTGAACCTCTATAGTACTGAACCTCTCTAGTGCTGAACCTCTATAGTGCTGAACCTCTATAGTGCTGAACCTCCATGTACTGCCTACTTCCCCTGCTTGTTTTCCATGTACTGCCTACTTCCCCTGCTTGTTTTCCATGTACTGCCTACTCCCCCTGCTTGTTTTCCATGTACTGCCTACTTCCCCTGCTTGTTTTCCATGTACTGCCTACTTCCCCTGCTTGTTTTCCATGTACTGCCTACTTCCCCTGCTTGTTTTCCATGTACTGCCTACTTCCTTGTTTTCCATGTACTGCTTGCCTACTGCCTCCCCTGCTTGTTTTCCATGTACTGCCTACTTCTCCTG
>NW_026999962.1:0-899 GCF_036934945.1 Oncorhynchus masou masou
GAGAACCTTGGGATTGAACCAAGGACCTCATACTAAAATAGCATGCACTCCCCCTCTGAGCTTCGATCCCATTTTATTTCCAGATAAAATGCAATATTAATACAATGTACTTTTTATATACACCACTCCATTAAAACTACAATGAAATGATAGCAGCAATTCTAAATAAAAGCAAGTATGGACAGTCATCTCACCCATGAACTTCAGTTTTTGAAAATGCAATTGAAGTTGGCAACCATGCCACTTCTGTTCCATAAATGTACTAACAGGGATTGAACACATGTTCTTCAGATTACAAGAGCAAATTATTTAGCACATCTCTGTTTCCTGCTGAGAATTTCAACATTCTGGAAAGTAGGAGATGGGCCATTGAAAACATTGTAGTGGAGAAGCTGGGGATTAAACCCAGGACCTCATACATGAGAAGCATGCGCTCTACCACTGAGCTCCATCCCCTTTCTGGGAAAGAAAAAAATGTTTCTCTAATTTTTTTAAATTTAAATTTATACCCATTTCCTAAGATTTCCCCCATTTTGACATGTGGAAACCTGTTGTCACTCTTACCCTGACAGATAGCTCCAGACACTTTTTTGGTCCTATCTGAGGCATTTTTAAATTCATGTCAAAATGGCCATATTCTGAAGACACTCTTAAAGTCTGCAGGGTAATCGAACTTGCCACATCTAAAGTCAAGCCACAGGTAATAGGTGAGAAACCTTGTTAAACCCTAAAAGAAAAAGAAAATAACCATTAAGACATTCAGGTCGCAGACTCCCCTATAGGCATGGTTTGAAACGCACTCCTGACAATTCATCACGTTTAGGCTTGCACAGATCGGGAGGACCTCAGGAATGTTCCTGAGATCGGGTGTGCTTCAACCTACCTGTTCTCCCATTGTC